>NC_071499.1:17878787-18181818 GCF_028408465.1 Anastrepha ludens
GCAACAATCGCCTTGTATGGGTGCAAAGGCGCAATTGGCAAAAAGTGGGGCCTCTCGCCCAGAGTTGTATTCTGGCTCTACAATACCATAATAAAGCCAATTTTGTTATATGGAGTCACTGTCTGGTGGAACTCACTGGAGAGGACGACATCAGTTAAAAAGCTAGAGAGAATCCAGAGGTCTGCACTCATTGGAATCAGTGGGGCGCTTCGAACTACTCCTACTCTGGCGCTTAATGTAATGTTAAATGTGGTATCTATAGACATCGCAGGCAGAATTGCCGCTGCTCGTACCGCAATCAGACTGAGGGGCTTGGGCTATAAGCTCAACGTCACATATGGGCACTCGCTAAGTCCAAGCGGAACTTTCTTCACCCATATTCCACCAAGGGAGGAGTGGACCGGGGGCAACACCTGGGGACAGGGCCTCGTTAACCTGTTCACGGATGGCTGAAAGCTGGACGGTAGGGTTGGAGGAGGAGTATTCTGCAAAGAGCTCCACATCAAACTCAAATTCAGGCTACCGGATCACTGCAGTGTGTTCCAAGCATAGGTGGCCGCAATTAAAGAAGCAGCTGACTGGCTACTTACTTGCGTAATAACTGTTAAGAAGGTAAATATTTACTCCGATAGCCAAGCGGCCATTAGGGCCCTAGGCTCTATTATGGTGCATTCGAAGCTGGTCAGGGAATGCCTGGTCTCACTCTCGATTGCATCAGAATTCTTCGACATAAAGATAATTTGGGTACCTGGTCACAGTGACATTGCAGGAAACTGCGAAGCCGACGAGCTGGCCAGACAGGGGACCTATGAGGAAATGTGCCCGCGAAAGGAGAGGATCAGGATCCCCTTGACAATCTGCGCTCTACTCCTGGAAGGATGGGCTATGCACCAACTCAGCGAACGCTAGGCAAGTACACGAACGTATGAAGTCGTGTCCTTCTGGCTACGTTTAAATTGGAGCCGTTTGAGGGATATTCTGAGGATGACAAAATCTCAGCTCTCAAATTTCGTGGGCATCATCACGGGGCACTGTCCGCGAGGTACACATGCCGTGAGACTCGGAATTACTTCGAGTTCTTTTTGCGTCAGCTGTGTGGAGGATGAGGTGGAATCATCTCAGCACCTGCTCCTTAGCTTCCCAGCCTTCGCGGGACTAAGATTCAAGTATCTTGGTTCTCACTTCTTTTCTGCGCCTGCAGGTGTTGATAACAAAAATCTGATGAACTACATCAGCAGCATAATGAGGTTAACACAACCGCAGACTAGTCACCGTTCGTAGTCTACAAACACTCACCACTCCCCATCCCTTTCCTTCCTCCCCCTTTTTTGTCCCTCAATGGTACCACAAAGGACGAACCAAACTATTTCGTCCAAGTGGGCCCTACTCTCTGGGCAACCATCACAACCTAACCTAACCTAGTTAAAAATTAATAATTTTTTCCTCAAAAAATGTTCATTTATGAAACAGTATTTTCTAGTTTGTAGATGTCTTAATTTTCAGAAAGAAAGTAAGTTAAACCTCAGTATTTGGGGAAAACTGCAAAGAGTGAAATAGTAAGGTTTGCATGCCAAAAAAAGCATCTTGTGTTAAGCAAATTTTTATCACAATTTGAAACTGAGTTTTCAAATCTGAATTTCTAGAAATATTTGAAGTATGCAGTTTTATAACCCATTAACTTAATTCAATAAATCTCAGCAGATTTAGGAACTTTTTCTGAGGCAAAGGTTGCTCACTTTCAGTGCTGGAGCGGACGACATGACCTCACTCCATATCACGCAGCTAAAATGGGATTAGTCCAGAACGATGCATATAACTTATGCGAAAAAGAAAGTGATAGATTAGAATACCTCCTTTGCCACCGCCCTTCTCTAAGCAGATTTAGTTAACACGACTCCAAAAACACTGCTAACACTACGGACCCTTGTGGTCTATGTGAGATGTATTCAGATGAGCCACAAAGAGTGCACAGAAACCGTCGAAGAGTTCCGAAAATTTCAATAATTATAACAACTTATGATGACGCTAGATGCCGTGTGCTGCACAAAGTTAAGCTATCGGATTCGAAGTTCGAAGCAGAGTTCGCCAGGAATGTATTCTATCGCCCGTATTATTCCTCTTAGTAATAGGAGACGTCTTCGAAGCAGCCTTACTCCCTCTTCCCAATTGTGGTCTTAAAAGGACCATGACTAGCACGCTACAACTCATCGATTATGCTTACGACATATGCCTCCTGGTACATCGCCTAACCGAACTTAAGGAAATGGCAAGACCAAGGGGATGAGCCTGGCAAATAAGATGGGCGGGTGTGTGGAGATTGATGGTAATGCTAGCGACACAGTGAAGGAATTTACTTACCGCGACAGCAGAGTTGCCGTGGGCGGTGCCACGGATGTAGACATACACTCGCGATTCGAAAAGGTCAGAGGAGCACTCGAGATGGCGAAACAACAAACTAAGTTCCAGGTTAAAAGTTAGGCTCTTCAAGTCGAATGTGCTGTCGGTACAGTTGCACAGTAGCCGCACCTGGAAAATCACCGCCGATATAACCAGTCGCTTACAAGTTTTTGTCAACCGCTCTTTAAGGATCATATTCCGAATTTTGTGGCCAAAATAATGCCTAATAAAGAATTGCTCGAAAAAGCAAACTTGGAGCCACAAGACATTTGGATTAGTAGACAGCAATCGAAATGGATTGGCCACACTTCACGTAAAGAAGACGGTAACATAGCAAAGCAGGCAATGGAATGCAAGCCACTCATAGCAAGAGAAAGAGCGCGTGGTAGGCCGAGGGAAATCTGAAAAAGAGCTGTGGATTGCAAGACGACTCAACTCGGGATAAGCTGGAAGTAGGTGAAGACCTTACAGGAACGATGAGCTGTATGAGCTTTACGACGCCATAGACATGGCGCAACGAATAAAGATCCAGCGGCTACGTTGGCCCAGCCGAACGTCGTCCGAATGGAAGCAAACACTCCGGCTCTGAAAGTATTCGATGCGGTGTCAGCTGGTGCTAGCAAAAGAAGAGAAATATCTCTTCTGCGTTGAAAAGGTCAGAGGGAGAAGGTGTTGGCGTCACTTGGTTAGCACGATAAAGAAACGACTGCGCGCTTTGTTAAACTCGGCCAAAATCACGTAACCGGTTATTGCGCCAATTAAGAAGAAGGAGAAGGCCTTATCCAGTAATCGGACGATAAGGCGCGTAGGTGTTGTTGGTCCCCATGCCCCACAAGGAAACAATGATAATGATGATGAACTTTGCTTATTTTATGCTCAATACTGTATCTAAGCTGACATTTGCTGGTGGCTTATGAAAATTTGAAAAGCAAATTGTGAGAACAAAGCAAACAAAAAACAGCCTGGCGGTAATTAAGCGGCGGTCAGGACATAAAGCAGCTACTAACAGTAATGTCCCAAATGAGTAAATTTATGTAGGGAAACATTTTCATGCATGCAAAGATAATGCATTTGTATATGTGTGTGTGTGTGTGCGTGTGTATCTCCAACGGTTTTCCAACGAATGCTTTTTTTCCTCACTTTTTGCCGTTGTCTTTCGATCATTATAATCTTCGTATGCGTCCAAGCATGCAAAGCATATGGCGACGGCGGCCAAAGCACCAGCAGGGAATAGCATGCAAAGGTACAAGTAGAATGCCGGATAGCGGCGGTGAAGAGTGCGGCGTCTTCAGGCGATAAATGCTAAGTAATGCACAGTCTATATACGAGTAGTGCAGGAGCAAAAGGAGGTCTTAGTGTTGCTGTCACAAAGCAGTAAAGTAGAATATTCAAATAAGTTGTGCGCAGGCGCAGGCTCAACCACAGTCCCATCAAATGATGAGCGCGGCGACCGCTGACGATTACAAAGGCGAAAGGTCTTTCTCATAGATGAGTTTACCTCTACAAACATACAAATGAATGTGTGTATGTGCTTACTATCACCTTGGGCACATAAAAATATGAATTTATGAGAAATCTACGTAGTCATCAAAATTACGCAAGCGCCGCTAACTATCAAATATCCGGCATGAATGTCCTGCAAAATGATGATGCTGTTAGATTTACGCATGAAAACCCCATTAGAGTATATTTTATTATATAAACATGGGTAAATAAGTTGCACAGAAGTGCTTGCGAGTGTTTTTTTTTCTATTCTTGGGTATCTGTGTATGTACGCATACTTGCGCACCTAAATATCAATTCCCATCGATGAGAGTGATGAGAGTGATGTGCATGCGGACGAACGACGAAAGCAACAACTGTTTCTTAAGCCCAATTTTATGTAGCGCATGACTGCCATAAATATTTCCCATCTCACTGACACACTAAATGACGGACTGACGAACTGACTGACTGGTTGTCTATCAGCGCGCGGTCTTTCCAAAACACTGCACATCGCTGTTGGGTTGGCTCGAGGATCAGCACCACAAAATACAAGTACCACTGTCATTTGCCATATTGCGCTCCAACAACAACACCAAGTAGAACAACAACAATACCAAGTAGCAGAACAACACCAAGTAGCACAACAACACCAAGTAGCACAACAACAGCTATAACACGGCCAACAATCGCACCACACCGTTCGCGCTTATACGACGGCGCGTTTTTTGAACGTGAGAACTGCCGGGCTGTTGGGCTGAGTGCACGTCTGTTTACCTTTAAAGCAGTGTGTTTGTGTGTGTGTGTGAGTGTGCGCGGTTCGGTCGCCAAGTGTCCTTTTCCCAGGAGTTGGGTGCTCGATCTTCCTATTTTCTGTTTTTCGTTTCGTATTTTTTTTTGCGTTTTCGCTCTGTTGATATTTGTTGTGCTTATGGTTTCTGATCTGCTTTTAAAGTCTCAGCAGCAATTCAATGCTGCTAGGCATATTTATTTAGGCATTGAGCATCCTTTTTTAAGAAAAAAATAAAAAATTATTAAAAATTTCGCTCGTAAAATCATCATAATTTCTTCTCAGCGAAATGCGATAGTTTGAAGATATCGAAACTCAAATATTTAACGGGGAACCAAATAAGATCATTTGAAAGAAATACATGTAAAGTATATTTACATATAAACAGGGGGATCTGTTACGTATTACAAAGACTATTACTGCCTTAGAGCGTAGTAGAACGAGGTACTGCACTTAATTAAGTGCAGAAATTCAGAAATTCTCGTCAATCTCAGGTCAGCCAAACTGTCAAATATTTCTGTACTATTGTAGATGTTCTTGAAATAGCATAGAGTGAAAGTCCTTGGTATCACTTAAGTCTCAGTCTATCTTGCCGGCAGCGTAGAAATAATTATCGCGAGAACGAAGTATTCAGAGCAGGTATTCGCCGTAGCCGAATAGGTTGGTGTGTGACTACCATTCGGGAGCGCATGGGTTCGAGTCTCCGTGGAACACCAAAATTAAGAAAAAGTTATTTCTAAAAGTGTTCAACCCGGGGCAGGCAATAGCAAACTTCCGAGTGTATTTCTGTCATGAAAAAGTTTCACATGAAAATCACCTCCCGTTCGGAGTCGGCGTGAAACTATAGGTCCCTCCCTTAGTGGAACAGCATCAAAGCGCACCAACCAAACAGAAGGGTTCGAGCCAATTAATTAAAAAAAAAGTTGGATTGTTGGCAAATATAAAGTTCGACGCTTTCGATTTCTACGTCTTCGCAGCCATTAGGCTCAAATTCACTAGAAACCTCCAATTACAGGCTCGCAATGAAACACAATAGACCACATTAGAAGTCGCAGTGCACTCTAACCCAATAAAATACTATACAGTGTTTGATTGAAAAGTAATGAACCTTATTTTTTTAAACAGTTTTATTAAACCTTTTGGCTTATACAACTAATATTCTTCAAAATAGGACACTTGAGCGTCAATACACCGTTGGTAGCGGTCCTTCCACTGCAGGAAACATTTTTTAAACTCATCCGCCGGAATCGCGTTCAATTCGGCTGTCACAGTTTTGTGGATCGCCTCGATGGAGTAGAAACGCCTCCCCTTCAGCTTTCTTTTCAGGCGCGGGAACAAGAAGAAGTCCGGAGGGGACAGGTCTGGGCGGTAGGGAGGGTGGGGAAGCACCGGAACCCCATCTTGGCCAATGCAGAGATGCAGAGGAAGGCGGTGTGCGCCGGCGCATTGTCGTGATGAAGGGTCCAATTGTTGACGAGGTCGGTAAGTTAAATTTAACTCTTCACTAATCTCACGTAGACTAGCACGACGGTCAATGTTCAAAAATTTACGAACCCAGTTCACATCTTCGTCTTTTTGCGTCGTCGAAGGTCTTCCAGATCGCTGTTCGTCTTCGACGTCTTCCCGGCCTTCCTTGAACGACTTGTGCCACCGTTTTACCTAGGCACTGGACGGAGATTGGTCCCCGTAAGCCTCCTTGAGTATCCCAATGGTTTCGGTACTCGTTTTGTTTAGCTTTACGCAAAATTTTATCGAGTAACGTTGCTCCAACGATCGTTGCATTTTCGCCACTGCAAAATCCTAACACACTTTTAAAACAGCTTTCACGCGCGGAGCGATGTTGACTGCACCGCTGTTGCCAGCGAACTGGGACCGGTTTCTAGAGGAAGGGGAAGGTCCAACGATCATTTTCCCCCACTAGCCGATTCGGTTGATCGCTTGGCAGATACTCCGCGCGGGAGGGCTCATTACTTTTCAATCAAACCCTGTACTAAGCGTGGAATGAGAGTTCATTCAAATTACCTCGTAAATCATGTTTGCCACTTTGTAATCGTTGGGTGCAACTTTGTATCACTCTGTGCAATATTAGAAGTTTCTCCAATATTAACCTCGTTTAAAGTGACTGACTGGTTACTCAACATAAATCAAGGAATTCATCAAGTCCAAACAAATGGTGCTAAAATCGCGCAATCGCGGTGGCCTTGGACAGAACCTCGTCATGAACGGAAACAGCCATCAAACTTCTTCAGCAGATGGTTCGTAGCTTCACTTACGACTTGGTTCATTTAACGCTCTCCACTCACTCGCCTGATGTGTGGAATGTGTGTACAGGGTTGCCCATATTCGACGGACCCGACGGATTTCGATGACTATTTGGGTGGATGTCCTAGGCGATGCTTTGGTGGGTTTTGATTTGGCCTCTTTGGATTAGAAAGAGCATCACCAGTCGAAAACCTTTCGTACAAACGTTTAATGGTGTTCTTAGAAGGCGCACTTTTCACATTATTTAATTTTTATACGCACGTTGAGTTTTCACAATTGGCTTCTTTTATTAAATTTCAACAATTTGGGAGCGCTCGTGTGGCGTGTACTGTTCCATGGTAAAAATCTGCTTGGACTTACTCTTCCAACGCGGTATGTCATTAACCGATCTGACGTCTCTGTCAAAAGATACAGGGTTGCCAGATGGGTCCGTCGAATATTGGCAACCCTGTAGTACTCATAAGCCCACGACTCGTCTCCTGTAGTGGTACGTGTCTTGAAAATCATGTCTTCGGTGATACCAACGCGGACCCTTTTTTCATGAATTTCCGGTCCTTTGCCGCCAATTTTGCAACAACACAGCGCAAACCCAAAACATTAATTACCATGTCCTTAACGGATCCATATGCAATGTTCAAGTCCTCTACCAACTCTTTGATGGTTAATTTGCTTTTATTGATAAACTTTTGTTTCACTTTTTTGATTTTATCACTAGCTTTCCATGCCGAAGGATTAACATTGAAGTTAGGGTACAGAAATAAATGGTGATAGATTGTCCACGTCCTGCCTTGACGAACGGGCGACATAACGAAAATGGCCATCGAATAGAACCCGCAGGGCAGCCGTAGGCCAGGTCGCCCAGCACATACCTGGAGAAGGCAGGCCGAGCTCGAAATTGCAGCCTAAAACAGAGATGGAACAGAGATAAAATCTCTAGCTTTGGATAGAGAAAAGTGGAATATTTTTATAATGGCGTTACGTTCCTTTTAAGAATAATGGGAAAATATTATATGCTTATATATAAAATCTCTGACAAGCCAAAATAGTCTTAGCACACTTATTTCCATCACAATGGAAACACGACTTTTATACAACCTGTCGAGATGAGGAAGAGGAGACGAATTTACCCCTTCCACGCAACTGGCCTGCTTTTTCTAAAGTAGACTTCCCGTTTTATGTAGATTATTTTTCAATAAGTTAGAAGATCTCAACACAGTGGAAATAAATAAAATTGTTAACTACACTCCACTTCACTGAACTTTGGACAGATCTCGCCATCCGCAAACCTGAGTTTGAGGGTCGTGCTAGGCAAGTAGGCAGGATTGGAGCAAAGGGAAATCTGCACCGAAGATAGTAACTCTGTCTTCACTGATGGCTTCAAGATGGCATCGGGAGTCGGAACAAGGGATTTTTCTAAATCAGCCAACTTATCTATTTCCTTAAAATTGCCGAATACTCCTAGTATTTTTGATGCAGAAGCCTTTGCGCTCCTACAGGTATGCAAAATGCTTAGCGAACGTGGGAGCGAAGGAGATACTAACATTTTTTCCAATAGTCAAGCCGCGATCAACTCTGATGGTGTCATGGTACAGATGCCCCAGTTGGTACAACTCTAGTAATGAGTAGATCAAATCATTTGGGTGAGCAAGTAATATTTTTCTGATCTGGGTTTCAGGACATAGGAACATAGACGAAAATGAAGTTGCCGATGAGCTTGCTTTGAAGAGGTCGCTGAATTGATCCCAGAGGTTTTCTACCCAGTCATCGGCATCCCCCTGACGGTTAAAGAGGAATTGCTCAACTTATTTCTGAGGAAAGCGCAGAAGCGATGGAGCTGCATTTCTTTGTGAACCATTTCGAAAACCCTTTGACCCCAGTACAATTTACGGAGGACTCAGAAAGTCCAGCGGACTCCACACGATGAAATTTCCAAACGTAGCTGTGTTTGTCGATCACGGGCGATCAGCACACTCGCAGAAAATCTAAGTTTACCATTCAATTCCCATTTTAGAAACTGTGGGGATCTTTCAGTGAAGGAGACTGTTGAGCACTTTCTCTGTAAATGTCCTGGTGTGTCAGCTAGACGATTAAGGTCACTGGGTGTTCCTTTCTTCGACAGCTTGGTGCGGTGCTCCAACTTACATCCCATCAACCTTCTCTATTACGTCAACTGATCTGGTTAGCTGTAGATATTTGCCTCTCGGAGGTCTCTGATAGTATCAAAACGGCGCTTTAGTGCTACTTGAGGAGTGCCAGAGTGGTACTTTAGCCATTTCACCTACCTATGGCGCTAAACTTGAGCCCCAGTGAAAATATTTTTGAACAGAAATTTTACTGAAAGTGACTTCTAAAGATTTTTCGGTTGAAAGAATGCTATAAAATAAGGGGTAAGATTATGAGGGAATCTATGAGAAGAGTTAGATTTATTGTTGTTGAAAAATAAGTTTTTATTAAAAAATAAAAATCTGCTTATTAAAAAATAATTAGATCGCTTTTCAGCAAATAATGATGGCTCAAATTCATCTTTGCCAAAATCCAAATATTTCAGCAGTCAACAGTCACTTTAATGCCAACTAAGTTATTCTTACTCTCCATATCATACCTTTTGAAGCCATTTGCGCACCCGTTACTTGCATATGTGCACACATACATGCATTTCATTTCTCTAACTTTTATTTCGCTTAAAAGCGCACTTTCAAACAAACAAAAACTTCAAATCTATAGGAAAAATTACTTTCGCACTAAACGTTATCCCGTAAGTCGGTTATCCTGCGGCACCTCGCATCCATTCTTCGCCAGCATTGCCGCGCAAGCAATGCCTTTAATATATCACCATGTAATTTACATATTCATCTACTTAATATTAATTTCAGGCGCAGTAAATTTATGCTAATTTATAAGTAACCTTAATCACATTTTTTTTTCTGTTCCAACCGCCAGCCTTTCTTGCTCTACTTCTTTTTATGCCCTTGCAACACATCACGCATACGGGTGCATATGAATACACACACACACACACACAGCGTGCACGGGTGCGCATGGGTGCCAGTTTTCGTCTCACACAACAGCCAACGCCTGGGTGACATTCACAGCCTTATAAGTTTCACAGCAGTATTTTTATTTTTTTTGTTTTTTTTTCACATGCAACAACACTTTCACCAACTTCACGCCTCACTTTGTAAGTACAAGTATAGCAAGCACATACACACATACGAACATACATATATGCATATTTGTATATGCAGGAAAGAAAACTCCTGTAAGGCCTACAATTGTAATAATGCTAATTTCCTTTTGAGTGATGTAAGGTGTCATTTCATGGCAAATGAACTTGAAATTAATTCCTTTCAAGATTTAGAACAAAATATTTGTGTGATAAATTAGAAGCGTAGCAAATGTTGGTAAATTTGCATGTGACAAGAGGGTTGGCAGGCATTCTGATTTGGGCCGACTTCGCGCTGACGACATACCAACACACAGACATTCCACTTCATTGCATATATTTTATAAAATGACAAATATGGAGCGTTAAGGATTAAGCGTAAATGTTACAAATAGCTTTTAAGTAAACGGAAAGAAAAACGGTTACTTAATCTCATTGTGTCGAAATTGCTCAGGAAAGAAATGCATTCATCATCCACAAACATGTGCGGGACCGACGGTATTTGTAGCAGTCGCCGTTAATGAAATGGGAATTGGGATAGTGCGGCAGTTTATGATCGTGTGAAATTGAGAATTTTCTTAAAGTGCGAATACGTTTGTAATTCTTAACTGGCTTTTTGAAGTTTTTAGCATCGATTGAAATACCCATCGATGTCTTGCCTTGTCGGTGTGATTGGCCACAAGATGAAGTCGGTATTCAAACTAGTAAGCCTCTTATGATGGCTTCTAGTCAGTACCTCGACCGTATCATGCACCAATTCAGGAGAGCTAGAGCTTAAATAAATAAATAGTAAAATGAGTGCATTCCGCGTTTGAAGCGTTCTGTGAACATGAAACCAAATTATGGTAGACATTTTTTCTTATAGTCGTCACCTCTCGACTGTCAGTGGAAAA
The DNA here is from genome assembly GCF_028408465.1 of Anastrepha ludens. Classification (NCBI taxonomy): domain Eukaryota; kingdom Metazoa; phylum Arthropoda; class Insecta; order Diptera; family Tephritidae; genus Anastrepha; species Anastrepha ludens. The sequence goes on from NC_071499.1 coordinate 17,889,775, forward strand.
CCTCCCACAGCGTTTGGTAAAAAATCATCTGATTCCGCCACTTGAGAGTCAATATCTATTCGCACACCCCAAATTATCGGTGAAACAAATCCAAATACTTAATAAAGGGTGTGAAAACCTACACCCCTGGTTTTCAGGTGTTTCTAAATAAAGGGTTTTCCAATAACGGGTGTTATTTTGATATTCAAAGAAAAATGCAATTTTTTAATATATTAGGTGCGCAACTAGGTTCCCGCTGTTTGTCAATAGATGCCCCAGCAGTGTGTGCTAGTCGACTCTAACATATCCCAAACGTCATAAACCAAGCTTAGACATATGGCAAACAAACTGCTTCGACATATAAATGATTTTGTTTTGGTGTCATATATAATACTTCTGGTTTTGTGAAAAATGTCTGATTTTGTGCCGAATAATCGTCATTGGGGAATCGCGGGAAGTGTTGATTTTCCTCTTTCATTCGAAAAAAAAACGAAAAACGGCGGCTCAAGCGCATCGAGAACTGCAAAAGGTTTATGGAGATGCTGCTTTAAGTGAAACATCGTACCGATATTGGTTCCGTCGCTTCAAAGGCGGTGATTACTGATTATTAATGTTCACGATCGTCCGCGTGAAGGAAGGCCAATTTGAGGCATTGCTCAATGAGGATCCGTGTCAAACGCAAGAACACCTTGCTTCAGTATTAGGAGTTACCCGCCAATCCATTTCCAAGCATACCTTGGAAATGATTCAGAAACAGAGGACTTGGGTTCCTTACGAGTTAAAACCAAGGGATGTTGAACGTCGTTGTCGCTTTTTCGCCTGTGAACAACTGCTCCAGCGGCAAAAAAGGAAGAGATTTCTTCATTGCATCGTGACGGGTGATGAAAAATGAATTCATTACAGCAATCCAAAGAAAAGAAAGTCCTGAGGACTGCCCGAACATGCCTCTACGTCGTCGCCGCGGCCGAATATTCACGCTGCGAAGGTTATGCTATGTATTTGGTGGGATCAAGTTGGTGTTCTTGGTGTTATTATGAACTGTTAAAACCAAGCGAAACCATCACTGAGGATCGGTATCGACTTCAATTGATGCGATTGAGCCGAGCACTGCGCGAGAGGGGCTGCAGTACGCGGAGAGGCAATGAAAAAGTGATTCTACAGCATGACAACGCTCGGCCTCACGTTGCCAAATCCGTTAAAACCTACCTGGGAACACTGAAATGGGAAATCCTACCCCATCCGCCATATCCTCCAGATATTGCACCGTCCGATTATCACCTGTTCCGAGCGATGACACATGTCCTATGTCCTCGATAGCCTGAAGAATTCCATCTTTGAGGTCTTGAATCGACCCTGGGCTATTGGCGTAGACCTTTTCTTTCACGTGGCCCCAAAGAAGAAAGTCACAAGGCGTTAAATCACAAGACATCGAAGGGCAATTGTGATCACCTTTTCGAGAGATAACACGGTCCAGAAACTTTTCCCGTAAAAGATCAATGGTTTCGTTGCTTGTTGGGCACGTAATGCCGCCTTGTTGAAAATAAACGCGTACCAACTTATGTACGTCTGGGTGAACAAGTAACGAACTCTTCTCTTGAGATAACCAATTTATTTACCCAGTTCTTTCAATCAAACATTGTTTGTGGCAATGGCCACCCTTGTTCGGTTCCCCAATCAATTTAGTTTTCATTCCTTAATTTTGGTAATTTAGATATCTCTACTGGGAACATCTTAGCTGGAGTTTTGGCATTGAAGCTCACATCCAGGACTGATGTGGACGGCCTTGCGGTACTTTTCTTTAAGAAGTGTCCAATCATTGCAACTTCACTAAAAACTATTTTTAATAATTCACTTACAGCCGGAATCTTCATTGATGATTGGAAAGTGACAACAGTTACTCCAATCTTTAAAAGTGGCAATAAGAATGATGTGCGCAACTATAGGCCAATTTCAAAGCTGTATACTACTTCTAAATTATTTGAAAGTATTATTAAAGAAAAATTATACTTTGTTACGAAATGTCTAATTTCTTCCAACCTGCATGGTTTCATAAGAGGTAGGTTCACTGTTTCCAACCTGGAGGCTTTCAGTGAATATTGTGTTGAATAATTTTCTTGTTGCCTTCAAGTTGATTGCATCTACACCAAATTGTCCAAGGCTTTTGGCACCGTATTACATAGAATTATTTTCTGTAAACTGGGCTCTCTTGGCTTTCACTTGGTTTTCCTTTTATAGTTAAAATCTTATCGAAGTGAAAAGAGTTGTCCTGTTACAATTGAGCGTGAATCTCCCGCCCCTTTCATTGCCACTTCTGGGGTAACCTTAAGACAGTGTTTTGGGTCCCTAATGATATTAGAAGATGCTTTTCGTTTACCAGGCACCTTTTAAATACAGACGACCTAAAAATTTTTGACTCAATAAGAAATCCAGAGGATGTGCTTAGGGTCCAGGCTGACCTTAATAATCGCCTCTTGTTGTGCATATTCACGCATCTCTTTAAATTTAAAAAAATGTTTTGAAGTCTTCCACTCTACATAAATCTCGTGACATTCTACAATTGTCATATTATATCTCTAATAATGTCCTCCAATCTAAAGATGAGGTCAAAGGCCTTAGAGTAATTTTTTACTCTAATTTTTCATTCTCAAGTAATATCAGTTATAATATCCCATAATCATTTTCCATCTTGGGCTTTGATAGACGTAACATTTCATATCTCGTTCTTTTGCAAACCGGCGAGAACTTTACGATGCTCTTACGCTTTTTACCTCTTTGTTAATGAAGGTAGCGCCCTTCATATGCTTTAGCAAAGAGCGGAAATAATGGTAATCGGTCAGTGTAAGGTTCAGAGAAAACGACGGATGCTGAAAGACCTCCCGTTTGAGCTCTTGGAGTGCGACCTTGACGGCTTATGCAACATGGGGCCTGGTGTTGTAGTGAAGAAGTACAATTTGACCATGTCGATCAGGTCTTTCCAGTCGAGTAGCTTCATTCTCGCGGTGTAGCTAGGCAATGTAGGGCTCCTTGTTGAGCGTGTTGACCATTCTTTTCGAGCATTTTTCAGTGCCACCAAACACATGTCATGATCTTCATCGGATGAAAAGTCGGCTTGAATCTCGGCTTTGGCGTATCTCCTGGAGCCTTTCACTCCTTTCTTTGCTTCATATTGATGTATGGTCATCATCATGGCGTATCTCCTGGAGCCTTTCACTCCTTTCTTTGCTTCATATTGATGTATGGTCATCAATTCTCATCTCCTGTGACGATTCGGTACAAAAAACGCTGTTTACGACCTCGTGTTGCTCAATGGCGTGCGAGGTGCTGAGAAGCAATTTGAAGGCGACTTTCTTTGTTTTTTTCGTTGAGCTCGTGAGGTAACCAGGCTCCCAGACTCCCAATTTTTTGGTAAATCCAATTGAATGAAAGTGGTTGAGAATCGTTTTATGATCGCAGTTCATTTTTCTCGCCAATTCACTACTGGTTTGACGACCATTCTCCTTCTAAAGTGATTTGAGACGTTTTTCATCGAATTGAAAAGGTCTTCCGCTGCGGGACGTGTCATCGACGTCAAAGTGGCCATTCGCCATTTTTGAACTTTGCAAACCATTTCTTCTCCATACAAGTCACAAATGTTCCGTGCTGCTGCGGCACCTTTTTGCCTTCGATGAAAAGCCAAGAAAAATTGATTTTTGCTTCCTGGGCATTCCATTTCTAAGCCTCAAAACTAATAAAAAATTAAACAACTCAAAAATACAATTAACATAGTTTGGTAGAGCAGAAACAGTTCTATAGAATGAATTCTTACTCTTGACAAACAGCAAACAAATCGCAGTAAAATAAAAGAAAATATAAAAACGCTATGCACTTATTCCCCAACCCAATATTGTACAAAGTGGGGAAAAATTAATCATCGAATCGAAAGATGCAAATGACGTCGTTTGTCAATCATATTTGACACTTGTGAATGAGACGGCTGCAGTTTACAAAATAAACATACAAAGGAAAATCTAAAGGTCAAAATAATCTATCACTTAAAAAAAATTTTTTTTTTTGGTGAAAAAGTTATTCAAACCCGAAATTAGATTATCAATTTTGAGCCACCATGTATATAAGTACCTTTATTACTAATATTTCCAAAATAAAATTTCAAAATTTTAAAAAAATTAAAAAAAAAAAAATTTTTAATTTTTAAATTTAGCCTTCCGTTGGATACCTTTTTTAAAACCTTGGGTTGGGCACCCGCGTCGGCCCTTTTTCCGTCCTGTTAGAGGATCATTTTCGAGGGATTATATCCATTAATCGATAGAAAACTAAATTTGAGGAAGCCAACTGGAAGTTCAAGTTGTTAGCTATAATAAAAATATGTTAAATTCACGTCCAAAGTCTAAAAGGGCCAGACCCGGATGCCCAACTGATGGTTTTAAAACAGAAGTCCAGCGGACGGTTAAATTTTAGAGTTTTAGAATTTCACACACACAAATTTAGTGCTTAATTTTTATGAACGCTATAAGAACTTTACAACTCACTAAAGACTTTTATTACATCCCTGACATTTGACTGCTTTCGAAGAGAATAAAGCCGCATCTGCTTCTAATAAAGTACTCCAAATTATCGGGTGTCATCTTCACCATCTTCGCAACCCCCTCCGCAAATGCACAAACCCACTACCACCCCGACAAAAGTGCTTCTGCTCAGTCGCTGGCAATTTGCGAGCTGGTACTTTTATTTATCTGCTATAAAAATCAGACAATCGCATATCTAATATTTAATTTATGTCCAACTGCTACTGCCACCGTCAAAAGCACCGTTACTGCACGTACCACGTACTCCTCCAAACAAAACGCATTGCAACGAAAACAATACATTTGAATGGCATCAAATTCTAACTGCTCACGGCGTACAATGGCGGTGGCGGCGACCCAATGTCTTCCAAGACATACTTGTCTGCGGCTGCGTTAGCTGGCGATGCCTGCTGCTTGGCATGGCATATTTTGCCAGCAGCCGATGTGCCAAACGCCGAACAATGGACACACAAACACAATACGCGCATAAGATTGCATCAGCAGCAGACGGGGGAAAATACAGCTGCGAGCTGCGCTAAGCTGAGATGAAAAGATTTTCATTACACGCATATTCACGACTGCCGATAAAAGCAATCATTAGGCCATAGGACCGGTGACAATAGACGCGAAGTGGTAACACATTTTGGCTGTGCCAGTGGCAAGGTAAAAGTATATACACAAAAACCAAAAATACAAAAACAAAAATGAAGAAAAAAATTTAAATAAAAACACATAAAAATTTTGCAGAAAAGTAGAAGATACAAATAAGAAATTAATGCAAAGTAATTTTTAAAAGTCCCACAGGGGGATGGTAAGTTACAACACACACATACGAGTGTGAGTGCGAGTGTAAGAATTCTTAGATACCAGCACAGGATCTCAAGACACCCTAAGCGCAACAAATGGTAATTTTTCACCCAAAAAGTGAGGAAGCAACAAACGTCGTATGTAGGACAATGCAAATGTCACGGCAGCTGATGTGTGAGTGTGTGCGTGTATTGAGCAAAAACGGTAGTTCCGAAGATGCGCCCGTTGGCACGCAACAAATATCGCATTGACAGCCAGACGGACATACACAGACAACCGTTGGCTTGCAGTATTGGGTTTGCGTTATGTGATTGAATTTTTTTCTGTAGCAAAAAAAAAAGGAAAAAAAATTTTCAAAAAAAAAAAAATCTAGAAATCGGAAAATATCCTAGAATTTTACTTTGATTGCATTTTTGTTTTTGCTTTTTCTCCTCCTCCTTTTCGTTGTGAGAGCGCAATGTGGGCGCCGCTCCGTGCTGTTGATTGCCTGTTTGTTTGTCGGCCTATCTCTCTGGCAACTGGCTGGCTGGCTGTCTGCTAATGCACCTTTGCTTTTGACTTGAGTCTAACTGTCTCGGTAAACAGTTATTTATGTTATACCCATGCACCCGCTCGCGTCAGCTGATCTTGTTACACATCTTATGGCAGGCCGGTGAAAATCTCAGCTTTGCTTCGAAACTCCGTTATGCTTATTATTTATGAAAAATTGTAATTCAACACGCCCCAAATATATTGAAAATTGAATCGAACAATCGCGAAATGGAATCGCTTTGAACAAAAAGCGGGAGAAACAGAAGAAGCAGAAGAATACAAATACAAAAATACTGATCGAGTTTTGTATTTCATTTCACGATCGATTGTCAAATGCCAATTTATTTCGAACGGTTCGGCTTATAGCAAATTATTTACCTACACGTCTGTATGTGTGTATTTACTTTTCCCATTTTCCTTTTCGCTGAGCGCTAAATTTACCGTTGCTGCTGATCTGCTCTGCTCTATATTTGCCAATTGTTGAAGCAAACAGATTTGGCTGCGTTGAAATATTTTATTTGTTGTAAGGCTTAGCGCTTAGTGTCGTTTTATGCACGACATACACATGCACATATCCACATACACACACACGTGCAAGTTCTGCATTGTGAAGTATTTAGTTACAATCCTTTTTGCGTCGAAATGCGTCGAACGCTGTTGGGTGTAGCACAAAAGCCGCGCACCCTCACGGCAACTTGACGCATGGCGATCGACGTTTCGCATTGAAAGGGTGATTTTCCAATTGGATGTTGTTGTTTTTGGTATTTTTTTTACTTCTCCAATTGAATGTTGTTGTTGTAGGTTTTTTTATTTTTTTTTTTTAATTCCACAGTCTTGGTACCGCTATTCAGCTATTCATGGGTGTACCAGCGGTAAGGCTCTCGCAGACGTGCAATTATTATTTTTTTATGATTTTCAAAATTTCAAATGAATATTCATAAATTGCGCACCACTGATTGTACTTCTATTGCGATCGCGTTGATATTCAATTTCCGTTTGCACTGTGGGCGCGGAGTTGGTCCAGGTGCTGTACGAATGCTTGGCGCTGATGTGAGTAGATATGTGTGTGTGTGATTTTTTATTTATTTTTTTTTATCCGAAGGGGGAATCTTTCATAGCTCCCGTCAGCATAGACGGCATGCACGATTCATACTGAACGCTAAAGGTGCACCTCATTCGGAACCACGCACAGTCAGTATTACTACTAAACTGGACTTGCGAAACAGTACACCTACGTACTAAACCCTAACTCCGAACTCCATAGCTTTAGTTTGCCCTGCGGTACCGCCGTTTAAGCATTGCATCGAAGAGCCAAGCTGGTCAGTATGGTTCTTCATATTTGTTTCTTTCTTTGTCTACCCTTCATTAATGGCTTGTCTTCCTTGTTTACCGCCATTCCCATTCCTTTTTCCGCGGTTCCTGTAGCGCCTTTGCGGACCATTCTCTCATCTTTGCCCACACCAACTTCGATTGCAGCATCTGATTTACAATGTTGCCTAGGGTTATTATTCCTGGCATTTCTTCAATGGACATTCTTTCAGATGCGTATCTCGGGCAGGAGAAGAAGACATATTACGCGTTCTCACTACCGTTGCCGCGAGTCTTTGAAGATACTCTCTATAGCATCCATGTCCCGTAAAGAACTTTGTCAGGTAGTAATTTGTGTCACCATGTCCCCTCTCAATCGAAGCCTGTACGCGTCTGAGAAGTTTGTGCGTTCACCTCCCTTTTGTCGCAAGGTCCCAACGGATGTGCCACTCAATTATGCTAACCCGTCTTTCTTCCTTACGCTCTTCCGCCGTTAGTCGCCTGTTTAGGCTTTTGGCTTTGTCGTAGACTCTACCCAGTTCAGAGGCCATTATATCTGGTGGCATGATACCCGATATGACACATACTGCTTCAAACGACACTGTCCTGAAAGCACAGGCAACTCTAAGGGCACTTAGTCTAAAAACCATTTCCGCCTTCTTCGCGTATGTTTTTTGTCTCAGAGCTTTACCCCATATGGGTGCTGCATACATGAATGTAGACTGGGTAACTTTAGCCAGGAGCGCTCTTCTACTCTGAGTGGGCCGCCGATGTTGGCCATAATTCTTGACAGTGCCGCCGTCACCATGGCTGCGTTTCCGCATGCTTTTTTAATGTGCACCTTGAAGCTTAGTCGAGCATCGATCATTACACCCAAATATCGTAGTGCCGCTTGTGTTGTGACGTTAAACCCATCAATGTTTAGTGTGGTCGTTTCTAACTTTTTTCTACTCGTAATGAGGACTGCTTCTGTTTTTTGCCCCGCCAGCTGGAGTTTAATCGCCGTTAGCCATTGTTTGACCTTTGTTGTTGCCTCGCTGCAAATGCTCTGAATCTAAGGGATTGTTTTGGCGACTATGGTCAACGCAATGTCGTCTGCGTATCCTATTATTTGCACTTCCCTCGACATTGGGAGTTTCAGTACCCCATCATATAGTACATCCCATAGGATCGGGCCCAGTACAGATCCCTGCGGTACTCCGCCCGTCACTGCATATCTCTTCGGTCCTCTATCTGTATTGTACAGAAGTACTCTTTCCGACAGATATGTATGAGTGGGTGTGTGAGTATACATATGTATAGGAAATCATAATAGCCACGTGTGAGTAGAGGTGTACACTTTAAGTGAAAAAAAAGCTGCGGGTGTAGCGGTATGTACCATAGACCGGCTCGGTTGCCATACGAAAAAATAGTTGTAAAAGCACGCTCAAGATTTTAAAGCTTCTGTAGAAAAAATATCAGCACCTTACACATTTTTCTTTATCTTACTTAAAAGCGCCGAAATGGGTTTTTAGACTCCCATTTGACTCCCGATTTTCAGACGTGATATGCCATGATTCCAGTCTTTAGAAGTTCTATAATTCATGTTTATGCCATTTTGAGCTCGGTAGTCGTTTTCACGCAGTTAGATCAATTACCCAGAGTTGGGGGTATACCTTTAGGGTAGTATAAAATATCCATTTTATTTCACCAAACAAGTAGGCAACGGCAGGCCCCATGTTGCACAAGTCGTCAAAGCCACGCTCCCAGAGCTCAAATGGGTGGTCTTTCTGCATCCGCCGTATTCTCCGGACCTTGCACCGACCGATTACCATCTTTTCCGTGCCCTGTCAAATCATATAAAGGACGTTACCTTCGAGAAGAAAGAGGTACTTAAAAACTGGCTCAACAACTTCTTTAACACCAGACCAGGCGATTTTTGGCGGAACGGCATCAACAAATTGGTCGAGAGTTGGGAAGTGGTTGTAAACAGCAACGGCGGCTATATAATTGATCAACTTATTGATATAATTATTGTTTTTTGTCTAAATGAAAGTCTGTGGTAAAAACGCTACGAAGTTATTCACCAAACCAATATTTTGGTATTTTACTTTGAAATATTAGGTGAAGTACATTCAAGCGCGGCCGCTTGACTCGTGCGTGACTACGATTCGGAGGCGCATAGGTTTGAATCTCCGTGCATGAAACACCAAATAAGAGAAAAAGGTTTTCTAATTGCAGCCCTCGGTAAGCAATGGCGAGCTTCCGAGCCTTTTTCTGTCATGAAAGAACTCCTTATAAAAAACCATCTGCCGTTCGGAGTTGGCTTAAATCTGTAGTTCGTGGCCAAATTGGCACGTTCGTCAAAACTATACCAGCCCGCAAACATTTTTAATGCCACCCAAGAAGCTTTGTGAGCCTAGTGGGGAGGACGATCTATAACATCCTAGACTTGGTACCTAGCGAATTCTTGCGAAATTTTCTTGGTTGTATAAAACTTACCTCAAAAAAGACTTGGACGCCGTAATTCACTGAATTATGAAATTTTCGTGAAAGTGTGTAAAATTAATAGAACAAAATGTCGCACAATTAGAATAAATCGGTTCATGCTAACGAAATGGTATGAATCACCCTTCAGCATCTAGATTTTAATTTTATTGATGTCTAAATATGAGTATGAATTATTATTATTATTTATTAGATTTATCAAAATGCTTATATCTAAATATAGAGGAGTACTAGCTGCCAGGGCTTACGACTCTTTCTTTAAAAATATAATACCTGTGTTGATTTAGTTCTAATTATGGAGTTTAAATAATCTTTATTGACTTAATATACATTGTTTCAGAAAGTTGTATATAATATTTTGTGAATGTTTTCAGAAGAAGGTTTTTCAAGAAGTGCGGAGGGTTTAATGTCGCCAAATATTTGGATCCTATGGCTTCGGAGATTGGGACATTCATCTAGTAAGTGGTCGACCGTGGAAAGTGATCCACACCAAGGTCATGTGTTTTTGGGTTTCCCTGTGAGGAGGTGTTCGTGTGTCAAGAGGGTGTGCCCAATGCGTAACCGTATAAAGGTATTGGTTTGGCTCCGAGTGTTATTATTTGGAAAGTGGGGGTTTTGTCCTGATGGGTTAACTTTGCTGTACCAGGATCAAAATTCTTTCCAATTCTTTACTTTCTCACTTTGAATATATACTGCAACGGTCCTAATCGAATCGTGTTTTTCAAATGTTGCGAAAGTAAGGCACGGTTGGAGATGGATTTGTTTGGTGGCCGCATCTGCTGCCTCGTTACCTGGGATCCCAGCATGACCCGGGACCCATAATAAGTTGATCTTTTTATGATGAGTATTTAGTGCTGCTTTAATATTTTGAATTCGCCTACTGGAGGTGTTTACGCTTGGGAGTCCACTCAAGCATGATAAACTGTCTGTGCATATTACGAAATTCCCCTTCAGTTTTGTCGCATATTCAATAGCAATTTTGATTGCCAGTGCTTCGGCTGTGAAGAATGAGGTTCCACCGAAAAGCCAACCACCTGATATGATTAATCCTGTGTTGGAAACTACGGCGAATGTGGCAACATTATTGGTTTTAGATCCATCTGTGTAGATGAAGCTCCAGTTGTCTTGAGTATACTATGAGTATGAATATTTTTGAATTTCTTTTTATTTTTTGAAAAGTGTAAATTTGAATGGTTGGGCCAACATAATCTTTACAAGCGGCCCACAAAAAGTAGTCTAGGGAGATCAAATCGTAACTGATTGTATGATTGACCGAGCTAAAACACCCTACCATTTTACGCCGGCTCGGAATGGCAAATTGTTTTGTTTTTTTATGAGGAGCTTTTTCATGGCAGAAATACACTCGGAGGTTTGGCATTGCCTGCCGAGGAGCGTCCGCCGAAAATATTTTTCTATCAATTGGTTTTTCGTGCCCGAGATTTCGAACCTGTGCACTTCCGAATGGCAGTCACGCATCAACCTATTTAGCTATGCTGACTGCTGATTAATCGATTTTAATATCTCCGAGCTTTGTTCAACTGAAAAGCGGCACATTTTGTAAGTATCAGTTACCAAATAAATTGCTGATACATCACAAGTTTTTATTTAGCTGCCAAAGGAAAAAAATTTTTAGATAGTTTAAATTCCAAAAGGTAGACGGGCCAACCTATATTTTAATTTCATCTTCGAAGTGAAGCAAAAAACGTTCATAACTTTTTAATTACGGCAACATATAATGAAATTTTTCGTTTTATGGCAATTATTAATTTTCCCCGCCCTTCAGCCAGAACTCATTTCCGAAACCTCTTTTATTTTGGCAGAAACTTGATTTTATCGTAAATCCTAACTGGGCTGAAAGCGTCATTACATGTGGCACAAAATTAATCATCTCTTTTGGTTTCTTTATTTTTATTTTTTTTTATTAATTAAAATAAAAAAGATTATAGATCTTAATTTTGATCTTTAATAAGTCAATGGAGCGGGACCATCGGTTTGTATACTGCAGCTGATTACTTCACAAGTATTAAATACGATTGACATACAACGCCATTTGAGCAAATTATAAATCTTCCGATAGGATGATTAATTTTGCGCCACCTTACATATCGTTGGAGTATTTACTAAGCCCCTAAAGAAGAACCATTCGATAAACCACAACTTTGATCTGCCTAATCGGTTACTAATCCTCTTCTGCGGTATTCATCTAACACTCTTGAATACTAAGCCGCTAATAGTTTAAACCGCAAGCCCAGTGGCAAGGCATTTATTAAATAATGCCACAGCAAAATCCCTTCGTATATCCTTGCAAACAGAGCAAAAAGAAATATTTTATAGCTATTCAAAACCACGTAAAAAATGGAGCAAAAGTAACTGATCAGGTATAAGTAACTTAGCTAAGTTGGCAAAAGAATACCCGAATACTTTAACACTTCAAAGGATCAAAGGATTAGCATTGAAACGTAGTGTTGGTTAGAAAAGGTACTTCAGAGCATCAAAAGAAGTATGCAAGTGGATGATTGTATAAGTAACGCAAGCAATCCAAGCAAGCTATGGAGAATTAGCAGTGAGTTAGCAGTAGTAGTTGTAGTGAGTTGATGTGCATTCACACACAAACATACACAGATCAGGCTGATGCTGCCTAAAGTTCAGTATTAATTATGAACTGTAGGTCGGTATATTGAGAACTCAAAGAAATTCGCTTCGTATGCGTATTAGCAAAAGAGTTCTGCTTGAGTGTGTGAAAAAATTCAAAAATCTATTGGAGGTCTATGTATATCCAGGGTACTTTGAAGTAATGTACGAGGGCAGCTCAAAAACTACGTTGCCTGAAGGAATTGCAGGGAAAGAAGTTTTTCACATCGCACTACTAACTTGAGGACTTAGTAGAATATTAAATACTACATTAGGTTGCAGTAAAATTAGTTCATAAAACGTTCGAATATCACTAGATAAACAAGTCAAGAAGAAAATAAATTCCCACTAAATGAAAGAGACATAATTTGTATGACGACTCTTGCCTAGGAAGAACAATGAATTGCAAGTGGCGTGGCCTATTCAATCAAAAACAAGCTAGTCATTTGAGGACGACCAGCGCTCAAATCCAAGTATGATAGATTACAAGTTTTGGCCATTGGAAGCGAAATTGTGAGAGTAACCTCGGATGCCCTATCACGACCCTCAAGCTCCAGTTTGCGGATGGAGAGATCTGTCCAAAGTTCAGTGAAGTAGAGTGTAGTTAAATGTACAGTATAGTAGGTTAGGTTCGGTTGCAGAGTTGCTCTCTATCTCTCCTAAAACCAATCTGGTGATTCATCCAGAATCCAACTAGCGTTTCCGCACCATTTTGTTGCCACATCCTCGTTACCAAATTGTTTAACAGTTATTTACAGCAAGACTATATCCAGTCTGTGCGGTTTAGGAACCTTATTAGGTTGTTGACGTCTAAGCTAGACAGTTGCTCAAGACTCTCGAACAGCGGTTTGTCCAGGGTTAAAATTCTGTCCTTCCATAGGGCAGGGCATTCACAGAGGAAATGGAAGATGGTTTCGTTTTTCTCCAGTTGTTTACCACTATGACAGTATGTGTTGTGAAGGATGCCCATTTTGGCGGCTTCTTCTCCGATAGACCAAAAGCCAGTTATGGCTACCGCTAGTCTACAGGCGTTCCGTCGTTTCATGTTTATCAATGTCGACGATTGCTTGAGGTTGTAGGTGGGCCATAACGTTCTGCTAGTCTTGCATTTCGTCTGGTCTCTCCATCTACAAAACCAGAGGAAAGTTTTAAAAATGTTTAGAAGATCCCTGATCTCCACAGTACTGAGATCTGCTAATGCACTAAGAAATTGTCTACCTAAAATGGTAATTCTACATCTAAACAGAGTGGGAGAATGGCACAGAAGGTGCAAGAACCTCTCTTCCTCTTTTTCATCTAGACAACTTCTGTGGAAGTCATGTGTTTGCGGGCCCATCCTCTGGACGTGTCGGTCTATTAAGAAGAGCCTCGTTATAACGGAAATCTGAGAGCTAAGACTATGCATATTTTGGAGTAGCAGATATTCTGTGCGTTTAGCATTGAGAGTTGGCCACAATTGTAGGGCGATTCTGCAGGTGGTTTCATTACGCCATGTTTCATTCGCTGCTCTTGCAATTTCTTCAAAGATAAGTAGCTTACATTTTTGTAAGGATATGCCTACGCCATTTTCCGTGTACTTATCACTCAACTTGGTACCAAGCCTGCAGGCCCTGCAGTTCCCCTCAATGTGGCAAAGGCCAGGAACCCCTGTTACCTTTAGATAAAATGACTCAGATATGTTATCCAGGGATGATAGTTTAAAGAATTGGTCATTCGAAACAACTCTCTACTTCGGCTGCCACGTCGGGGATTCATCAACAGAATTCCGCCCGCACATTTTACAGGTATTCACACATTCGTCCGATCAATCGTTGTTCAGAGGGCAATGAAGTAAAAAGGACAAGGCCTGCGTTGATTTTTTTAGTCTCTCACCAACATAACTTCAGTTTTTTCATCAACAAAAGGCTGCCATAACCACGGTTGTGTCAGCAAGTCACCTGATTCGTTCAAAAACGCTGATAGCCGTTTAACGGTCTGATGTTGGTCACACCTCCGCGATGAGTCGGTGACGAAACAATGAGCTGTATGAGCTTTACGACGACATAGGCATAGCGCAGCGAATAAAGCCCAGCGGCTAGTGTAGCTGGGGCATGTGGTCCAAATGGATACAAACGCTCCGTCTCTGAAAGTATTCGATGCAGTACCAACTGGTGGTAACAGAGGAAAGGAAATACCTTCTCTGCGTTAGAAAGATCAGGTGGAGAAGGATTTAGCTTCACGTAGTGCTTCCAACCACAATCCACAGTACTATGCCGCTTTCGAACCGCGGTCTTTTTTTTTATAAAGAGCTTTTTATTTGAGAAAAATGCTCGGAGGCTTGTTATTACTTGCTATTAGAAACATTTTTTTTTTCAATCATTTGGTGCTTAACACACACGAAATATGGGGAGATGCGCTAAACTGCAAAACCCAGCGCAAAGCACTGGAGGCTGTTCACGAACAGCGGCACTCAGAATTGCTTCAACCTCCCGCACTGTCTCAGGTGCAGCAGTTTTTGTCAGCAGTCAGCGACCTCATGGCCCCGGAATGAGTGGCTGCGTGGGATTCTAGGAAAAAACACGCCACCATCAACGCCGAGGAATGGAGATGCGAAGCCATGCAGCGGTAGCAAAGCTTATGAGACACTGAATCGAGTGACAGATGGACGGCGAAGCTGATTCCTACAATAGGTAAATGGGTCCCCCAGCGGTGCAGGGGTTAGAATATGCCCGAGGTAAGGTATGCCTGTCGTAAAAGGCGATTAAAATCTAGATCCACCAGTACCTGAACAGTATGGGTGCTCCACTGGCAGTGTCTTCGTGTACGATGTCTTACCGGAGACCATAACTCGGTACCACGGGGAACAGGAGCCCTCAGAGTTCACTCTGACCTGTTCTCTAGGAATGGCCCTTCGGGGAAGTTTTCGTGGTAACTGTGGTTAAGACCTAAAGCGCGAGTAAGTTTTAGGCCGATGTTGAGTTGCATTGCAACCGGGTGCCGGGACCCATAGAACGGCAGAGGTATGGGTAGGCCTCGAGCCCTACCAAGGCGGTTAGTGTGTCCAAACCTCACCGCCAATTGGTACCAAAACTTGTTTGGGTTCCGATCAATAATTAAATTGATCCGTGTACCTTTGGATACCGCGTGTTAGAGCTGTCGCCAGCAGGTACTCACGTAAAAAACACTGGATGATGATAGATAAATGAGTTCAAAGGAACTTCGGAGAATAGGGCTATGACAGACGGCTCGTGAAACGATATGCTTTGAGGGAGCAATTTGGCTACAACGCGCCAACTGAAGTGATCGGCAAGTTGCTAGAACGCGAGGATAAATGGAATGTGATTAAGGGGTTAAAAGTAGTCAGGATTTTCAAAAAAATTTATTTTGTTTTTTTGCATTTTCTTAAAGTCTTATCTTAAAAATATTGTTATTCAATAATTAACAAAGGGCGGTCCAGAGCGTTCGAGAGCAAGTAGCAAAACTTTAAATGCGATTTTCTCAAAACTATGTTTAGATTTCTATAAAATGTATACTGCTTTTGAAAAATATAAAAAACTCATACCTGATCGATAGAATTTTTTCAAAAACTTTGAATTTTTTGTAACAATTAATTGTCGGTTTTTTTTCTCGAAAAATATTTCCTTAGACCGCCATATTGATAATTTTGGAAAAAAAGCTTCGATCAGGCACAAGGTTATCTATGAATGAAACTAATTTCTCTTGTCCGATGGATTATTATTGAAAATCGTAATTTGTTCGGGCCTCTGACTACCCCTAACCCCTTAATACGTTGAAGGCGTATTACGGAGAAAAAAGATCGATCTCGTGGTGAGTGAATAGAAGTGGTCCATTTCATGGACGTCTCTTTGGTCCCTTCCAAAGTAATGCAGAAAGTAGTTACAAGAAGGAGGTATCCCCAGAAGACGAGGAGAGATTGTTTTAGTGGCCACACCACTCAATGCAGTAGACGACAGTCGCTGCAAGTGCGAAGGCATTTTGAACCCTACTGTACCCAACAAAAAAATTAAAATAAAAACCCTTGTAACCCCTTAGGAGACCCTATGATCAAAAAGTACCGGAAATGTTTAATTGACCGTTTTCTTCGATTGTCAAGGCGTAGTGCACCATGAGTACCTTCCATCGGGCCAGACAGTCAATAGAGAATATTATTTATCCCTTTTGAAGCGTTTGAGAGATGCTGTACGTCACAAACGACCAGAAATGTGGGCAAGCAATTCTTGGATTTTGCATGCTGATAACGCGCCATCGCACTGAGTACAAATTGTGCTGAATTATTTGACCAAACACCAATTAAATACCATCGTACAAGCGCCGTTTTCATCTGATATAGCCCCGTGCGACTTCTTTTTGTTTCGCAAGTTGAAGTTACCACTTCGTGGAAGGAGATTTCAGTCGATAGAGGAGATCAAAGAGAATGCGACGAAGGAGCTGAAGGCCATCCCTTCGTCGGCCTACCAGAGGTGCATGGAGTACTGGGTTAAGCGTTGGAACATGTGAGTTGCTTCAGACGGGTCATATTTTGAAGGAGATAAAGTAAATTTGCCTGAAATTTAACTCTGTTTTGTTTTATTTAAACATTCCCCGTACTTTCTGATCATAGGGTACATCGAAAAGGATAGAAATTGTTTCACATTCCTCGATTTTCATTCCGCAAACTTTTTGACCTTCCCTTGTGCTTACTTTGGGCTCGTAGTACAAATAGTTTCTTGCAAACATACACATACATATGCACATATGTGTGCATATGTGTATATGGAAATGTATCTACATATTTGTACTACTGCCTACTTAAGCTATGGCCTCAAGCTATTTACTTCCCAGTCATTCAACCCAAAATAAATACCTTTTTTAGCCATTTGCTACATTTTCTACTTACTCGTACGTAGACGCACTCCTTTTGTTTTTGTATATATTTTCCTTTTACTGTCTGCTCGGTCTATCCCTACTTCAGCCTTATTTGAATATCCTTAAATTACTGCTTGGCCGCACGCTCTTACTTTCACGCACATGCATTCGTACGTGTGTTTGTGTCTGCACTCGTAAGGACATCCTTCATTTCCATGCATGTGCCGCATGGGTGTCATATGTGCCATGCATGATGTGGCATACAGTTACAAGTATTTGTGCAATAATGTGTAACATCTTGATCGGCGCATTCGTAGAAGCAGAAAGAAATAGTCCAATTTCATGCTTCACAGAGTAGTGACACAGAATGTCGCATAAGCCTAAACGAAAAAAAAAAAAAAAATTACACAATTTTAACTGAACTCAGATCAGAATGATATGCCGCGAGCAAACATAGGTACATACACACGGATACGAGGACTATGTGAGCCGATAAAACTATATGGAGATTGATCGATTTTCAGCTTAGCAAACAACAAATGCAAATATCTGCAAACTCATATCTACTCATGCAGAATCTTATCTGAAGTTTCTTACGTCTAAAAACTTTTCCTTTCACACATTTTCACATGCCTCATCTACATAAGCAACCTAACTCTGCATGTAAATATGTATTTCGGTAGATATGTAAAGTATAATGATTGCATCCGCATATGCTCTACAATCCACACATTAGCATTACGATCCTATCGTGCTTCTAAGCGAGTCCACCGCTTCTTCCATTACATTGAGTTCACATGTCGGCCATATGTTGCCAATCGACGTGATCACTTGCGCTGTTTTCGTTACAAACTTTCAAGTGGCATGTGACATTAGTCTCCTTGTGGAGTGTCAACAAACTGTTATTCTATTATACGTGCATGTGCATGAGGAATGAAATGAAGAATTTATAAAGCGACATGTGCTCTAATTAGTTAGTTAGATGAAGCTATACACCCAGTAGGCACACCCAATAGTGCCGAGCTAGCACGGCACGTTTAATATGGCGCGGTAATGTTCGCCATGGACTGCTAAGACGGTTTCCTGATAATTTTAAAAAAATACAAAGGTGCAATGATGCCACCTGCCAAAAAAATTATACGAGCGATTCATGCCGAGTGCCCCAACTGTTTTGAGTGTGGTTTTGAATTTTGGTGAAAATTTGTTTATTTCTAGGCTTGCGTATAATAAGAAGTAAATTGAAAAAATTTTGAAAAAAATTCATTAATTTGAAATTTATTCAATGTTGAAAAAAATTTCTGTATTATTTTTTAAGTGAAATATTTTCGTTTCGTCTCAACATTTAATGTAGTACAAAGTATACATTTAAAAAACTTTTTTCAGAAAATATTTTTTTTCCAAAATTTTTTTGGGAAAGTATTTTTCGAAATAATTGAACAAATTTTGAAAACAAAAATCAGTAATTTTAAAATTTATTGAATGTTGCAAAAATTGTATGTATTATTTTTTGCAGTGATGTTTTACTTTATTTTATTTCAAAATTACTCAATTTGCTTCAACATTTAGTTGTTTTAGTTAAACACAAAGGACAAAATATACATACAAATTTTTTTTTTTAAGAATTTTTTTGAAAAATATTTTTTCTTTCCAAATTTTTTTGGAAAATATTTGGTTTTGTTTTTTAATTTTATGAAAATTGTGAATTTCAAACATTTTTCTAAATTTTGTTTTTTTAAAGTAAAACATCTTCGGTTCGCTTCAACATTTAATTTAGTACAAAATATACATTTGAAATTTTTTTTGGAAAATATTTTTTTTTCCAAAAAAAATTTTTTTTTCAAACTTTTTTTTTAAATTTTTTCTTCACAATTTTTTTTTGGAAACATTTCTTTATTTCAAAAATTTTTTTGAAAAATATTTGTAGGTACTTTCGGTATCGTCTTGAATTATTTTGAAAATTTGTTTATTTGTAGACTTGTTTATACAGTGCACTCGCGGTAACTCGAATAGCCGCTAAGTCGAACGACGTGCTAACTCGAACACATTTTTTCCCCTATTGACTTCTTTGTAACTCGAACAATATTAAAGCGCTATAACTCGAACAAAAAAACAAATTTATTTGTACACACATTCTTTTCAAACATGTACATTTTGTACATACATACATATGTAATAGTATATGTATATAAATTATATGTATACTAGTGTATTGTCCATATGAATATGTCGACGTTAATATCCCGTCAGTTTTCTGGGAACAACATCTTGCATTGACCAAATTGCTTTAAATTTGTCATTTGTAGTGTATCAGTGCATGTGAGTAATGGATCGTAAAAGGTTGAAGTGTTTAACATTAAAAGAGAGGGCTGAAGTCCTTAACAAAATTAAACGTGGATGTAGTGTTACTTCTCTAGCGAAGGAATATGGGGTAGCCAAGTCCACCATAAGTCTTATAAAAAAGAAAGACAAGGTAATTTTAAAAGCAGTAAACAACACGTTTTTGGGTCCTGGGAAGAGGAGAACTTTAAAAGCTTCTGAGTTTCCTAAAATGAAAGCCGCTTTATACAAATGGTTTCTGTGCCAAAGAAAAAAGGATTACCCAATAAGTGGACTCATCTTGAAAGAACATAACATGAAAAACATAATTTACAGGTCGAATTTACGCTTTATGATGTTAACAAATGGAATGATGGTGCCGAATTTACCGACACAGAAGTAATAATTGAAACTAGTGATTCTGAGTCTGAGTTTAACAACACAACTGAGACATGTGGGCGGATATCATCTGAGGAGGCAGTTAGCTCTATCAATAAGGTAATTCAGTGGGCCACAACTGAACAAGTAAGCCCCGCAAAGGTTAACACTCTTCAATTGCTGCGTGAAAAAGTCATATTCAACATTGCTGCAGGCAAGAAAAGACAAACACACATTACAACTTTCTTTTCGGCCTAACTTTTCTGTTAAAGCTGACTTTTTTTGTGTAACTGACACAAAGACTGCCAAATATTTGATGAAAAATATTGAAACGAATTAATTATTTTAAATATATTCATGTTCATATCCATATGTAAATAAATAAATAAATTTAATTGAAAAAAATCGATATCGATGACTGTTTTTTTAACATAGCACACTCAATTGATAAGTCGAACAAATTCGATAAATCGAACAGCGCCTGTTTTAATTAGTTCGAGTTATCGCGAGTGCACTGTAATAAGAAGTAAATTGAAAAAAATTTGGAAAACATTCATATATGATATTTGAAATTTATTCAATGTTAAAAAAATGTTATTTTTTGATTTGCTTCATCGCTTAATTCTTTTAGTCAAACTTAGGATAAAGTATACCTACAAATATTTTTAGTGGAAAAAATTGTTTTTCTCAAGAATTTTTTTGGAAAATATTTTTTCTTTCAAAATTTTTTTGGAAAATATTTTTTTGGCAAATATTTTTTGTTTTTAATTTTATGAACATTTTTTATTCAAAAATTTTTTTAATCTGGTTTTTTAATTTTATGAAATTTTATTTTTTCAATTTTTTTTTTTATTTTATGAAAATGTATTTTTTCTAACATTTTTCTTAATTTTTTTTTTTTTTAGTGAAATATCTTCGGTTCGTTTCAACATTTAATTTAATATAAAGTATACATTAAAAAATTTTTTTGGAAAAATTTTTCTTTTCAAATTGTTTTTTGGAAAATATTTTTCTTTTGAAATTTTTTTTTTTTTGGAAAATATTTGTACGTGTTTTGGATATGATCTTCAATTTTTCTGAAAATTTGGCTTGTGTATAAAAAGAAGTGAACTGAAAATATATTGAAAAAAACAACAATTTCGAAATTTATTCAATGCTGACAAAATTTCGGCATAGTTTTTCCATCATTCAATTTAATACAAAGTATACATTTAAAGTTTTTTTTTGAAAAATATTGTTTTTTTTCAAATTTTTATATGTAAGCGTTTTGGGTATGGTCTTCAATTGAATCTTCGGTTCGTTTCAACATTTAATTTTTTTTATTTTAGGATAAAGTGCAATACCTTTAAAAAAATGTTTGGAAATATTTTTGTTTTAAAAAAAAATTAAAAAAAAAATATTATTGCAAAATAGTTTTTTTTCTCAAAAATTTCAAAATTTTTTTTTTTTTTAATATTTTTGGAAAATAATTTTTTGCTCAAAATTTTTTTTGGAAATTTTTTTTTATGAAAAATTTCTTTAAACTTTTTTTTCAATTTGGTGAAAATTTTTTTAAAATTTTTACAATTTTTTTTTTTGTCATTTTTGAAAATTACCCGCTTTTTTTATTTCTATTTTTCATTCAAAGCCTAGAATAAGCTCAATAGTCCCCATTTTCGATACGTATTTAAATACATACAACGTCAGATGTTTTAAACAAGTACTCACGTACTCGGCGTCGGCCTAGACCCACGGTGCTCAAAAGCACACGGATCAATTATATTATTGGTCAGAGTCCAAGACATTTATCGAAATATTATTTAATTGTTCTAAGTAATTATAGGTCTGGATACCAATTGGCAGTGTAGCAAGGACATAATAAGTTCAAGTTTCATGTAAACTTTTGCCGTTCTATGGGTCCCGGCACCCGGTTGCAATGCAACTCCACATCAACCAAAAGATTTACCCGTGTTTTAGGTATTAACCACAGCCACCACGAAAACCTCGCCGAAGACTCATTCCCAAGGATGGGTCAGAGCGAAATCTGAAAGCTCCTATTCGCCGTGGTACCGAGATTAAGTCCGACCTTCAGTCAGACCTTACACCCGACGACACTACCAGTTGGGCTTTCATACTACTCAGAGACTGGAAGCTCTAGATTTACGTCACCTTTTACGACAGGCCTACCTTACCTCAGGGAAATTCTAACCCCTAACCCATTGGAGGGATTTAAATGAGTGTTTAACAGTGAATAGCAAATAAAAAAATAAAATTTCAGGGATTAAAATTCCTGTGCTACTTCCTAGTTTTCATATTCGCTCTGTTCTGAACTTGAACAGATGAGGAGAGTAACAGTTAGGGACAAACGCGGGATGAACTGTTTTGCTCAGCTCCAAGCTACGTTTCGTAGCCAAGTCTAGTAGCTCAGAGCAGTAGTAAAAAAAATTGTAAATGCTCTTTGTATTGAACGGAAGTAGGAACTATAGATTAAGTAGTTTATATTTTATTGAAATCCATAAGTAATGAAATAGCTTGCATTTATCGAATTAAAAAAAACTCCATAATAAAAAAAACAGATATGGGTAGATGCTAATCGGTCTTGATCCAGCAACTTACTGCACTCTTGGGGGAATGACAGTTTTATTGATTTACTGTGCAGAAGACAGTCGCTGCAAGAAAACCCTAAATTTCTTTCACCAAAACTTAATTCAAAATTTCCCTACTGGGTTTGTCCACGCTTGGCATGCATGTCTATAGTTGGTGCTTAGAAACAAACAAAATTGAATATCACTTCCTAGAAATGCATTGGCATGTAAAGGGTTGGGAGCTTAAGTAAAGAAAATCGCCCTTAGAATAGCCTTAGGCTTATGAAACCACGAAGGATGTAATTAAATTGATTTGTGGTATTGTGGCTCAACCTGCTGTCTTTATGGCTTCCGACTTCAGCAATTCATCGCAGTACAAAAGTAACTAATTTATATGCATTGTCTATGACGCAAGACGTCATTAAATCATCCGATGTGATGCTATACGAAATAAGAAATTCTGAGGATTTCCTACAGCTATGAAACTTTATTGAGATAAAAGTAAGTCTTCAGAAACAGATTTTATTTGCTTATTTATTTAGTCTGTGGAAAAATAGTTATTGCATAATATTTAAAGCTTAATCAAGCTGAAATTTTAATTTTTTGTAGTGATATATAATATGTAAGTTTTAAAATAGTGGTTCAAAAGAAGCAAATTAAAAAAAATCCGAAAAATCTCTGTAACATTTAGCATCTATTTTTTTAGTAAATTGAAAATTCTATGACGGTACCTTCAAAGAGAAAATTAGCAGAACGTTATGGCCCACCTACAACCACAAACAAACGTCTATACTAACAAATATGAAACGAATTCGGAAAACGGGTTTCTGCAGACTCACAGCGATGATAGCTGGCTTCTAGTCTATTGGGAAACAAGCAGCCAAAATGGGCATCCTTCAAAACATACAGCAACCAGAGAACAACGAAACGATTTTCCATTTCCTCTGTGAATGTCCTGTCTTTTGGAAGAAGAGAATGTCAACCCTGGGTAAACAACTATTCGAGATTCTCGAACAACTGGCCTAGACGTCAACAGCCTAATAAGGTTCCTAAACCACACAGACTGGATATACATAGTCATGCTGTAAATAACCGCTAAAAAAGTTGGTAGCAAAGATGTGGCAACAAAATGGTGCGGAAGCGCTAGTTAGATTCTGGATGGATCACCACTTTAACCAATCAACCAACCAACCAACATTTAAAGAATTCTGACCACAGTTTTCAAGACGTTTTCATACAAAATTTAGATAGTTCCATAGCTAATGCCAGCCGATGTGGCGTACAGTCTGAAGCTATTTAAGTTAACTATGAAATCGCTGCCTTTTTCATGAACTAAGGTTGAGCGACATGTCCATCTTACTGAACATGTAAACAAACAAAATACCCGGTTCTGGACAACTAACTTTTCTTGTATTCCACAGGAGACATCACTCTATCTACAAAAATTGGCGATCTGGTATGCTGTTTTCTCAGAAAGTGATATTTTCCCTTACTTGTTTGAAGACGACGAAGAAAACTGTTATCACGTTTCCTTACTGTTACAACGTGTGTCACTCACGAATGTTGCCAGACCACATCGAACGAGTTCTTAACATCGAAACTGTTGAGAGTTGAATTTGAAAAATAAATGGTTAATGAAGGACGAAGAATTTGAGGAACACTTTTGCAGGTCGTTTAATTTCTTGATTAGGGGGTTTTATATGTCCAGCGAATTTCCTAGTTCTGAAGGTCGCAAACTATTGGGTTGGCAACTAAGTAATTATGGATTTTTTTTTAGAAAATCAAAGACAATTTTTTCATGAAACTAAATAACTTTATTCTGTAATGTATTGCCCATTTTGATCAATGGCCTTTTGCCATTTTTCAGACAACATTATAATTCCACGTTCACAAAACTTCTGGTTTTTATTAGCAAAAAACTGAATCAGGTACGATTTGACGACATCATCGTTATTGAAATTTTTACCATTCAAGGAGTTTTGTAAAGATCAAAATAAAAGTAATCTAATGGTGCAAGGTCAGGGCTATATGGTGGATGTGGCAAAACATCAAAAATCATGAAAAATCACTAGAACGAATTTTGGCAAACCAATTTTGACTCTGCCGTTCTTTTAAGGTTTCGTCACCATAAACAGCACATAACTTTTTATGAGCTTGCGATGCGGTTTTCCCTTTGCGGAAACCAAAATATGACGAAAATGTTCCTTTTGATTTTCCGTTTTTCAACGAACCCCAAACGAAAACTACGCAACCGATCAAAAAACTTTTTTTTTACTGCCCCATCTAAATCCCGACAAACTAACTCTCATACACCACATTTCAATGTCATTTGGCTAAACGGCTAAGGAGTGCATATCTTCTTCTTCTTGATTGATAACCGCTTGCGTGATTTTGGGCGAGTTTAACAAAGCGCGCCAGTAATTTCTTCCTCGTGCCAACCGGCGCCAGTTGGACGCTCCAAGTGAAGCCAAGTCCTTCTCCACCTGATCTTTCCAACGTAGCGGAGGTCTTTCTCTTTCTCTGCTACCGGAGCTGGAGAGTTTGTATCCATCGGACGGCATGACTCAGCCAACGAAGCCGCTGGATCTTTATTCACTGCGCTATGTATATGTAGTCGTAAAACTCATACAGCTCCTTGTTCCATCGCCTACGATGCTCGCCGTCGCCAACGAACAAAGGTGCAAAAATTGTCCGCAGAAGCCTTCGCTCAAACACTCTAAGGGACACCTTGTCATCTTCTAAGCTTCTGCGACATATAGTACGATAGGACGGGTATGATGAGAGTCTTGTAGAGTGTTAATTTTGTTCGTCGAGAAAGGACTTTAGTACGCAGTTGCCTACTTAGTCTAAAGAAGCGCTTGTTGACAAGAGCGATTCTTCATTGCTTTTAAAGGCTGACATTGCTTTCAGTGTTAATGCTGGTTCAGAGATAATCGAAGTCTTTTACAACCTCGAAATCATAACTGTCAACAGTGACTTGGCTGCCGATAGGCGAGTGGGCCGACTGTTTGTTTGATGACAGGAGGTACTTTGTTTTTGTCCCCGTTCACCATCAGACCCATTCGCTTTACTTCTTTATCCAGTTTGGAAGAGGCAAAACTAACAACGCGGTTGTTAAGGCCGATGATGTCAATATAATCGGCATACGCCAACAATTTTTTTTATAATACGCCAACATTTTTTTTTACGCTCTTATAAAAAATTGTACCTGAGCGATTAAGTTCTGCGGCTCGCACGATCTTTCCCAGCATCAGCTTAAGGAAGTCACTCGACAGAGAGTCACCCTGTCTGAAACCTCGTTTGGTATCAAATGGCTCGGATAGGTCCTTCCCAATTCTGACAGCGCTGCTGGTGTTGAGCAACGTCATCTTACATAGCCGTATTAGTTTTGCGGGGATACCAAATTCAGACATCGCGGCATTCAGGTAACTCCTTTCCGTACTGTCGAATGCAGCTTTGAAGTCGACGAAAATATGGTGTGTATCGATTCTCGTTTCATGGGTATTTTCCAAGACTTGGCGTATTGTGAATATCTGGTCGATGGGGAATTTTCCAGGTCTTAAGCCAAACTGATAAGGTCCAATCAGTTGGTTGGTGTTAGACTTCAGCCTTTCACACAAAATGCTCGCTAGGAGCTTCTCCCAATATTTTTTCGGGAATTCGGAATAGGGTTACTGGGAAAATCGTCTTAAATACTTATGGACATTATCAATTTTGGTAATTTCTGATTAATTTCCTCATATGAAATGATCTCAAAAACTTAGTAATGTTTGCGTTTTTTTAATTTTAAAGATTATAAAAAATTGTTTGTTTTTGTTACACGTCCATTTAGTTTTTAAATGTTATTTCAAGCGTCCGTGGGGGTCATGGTTAAACTCACATCTTATGCATTAGTAGGTATTCTTTTTTTTAGCTTAATACTGGGTTGCCCATATTCGACGGACCCATGTGTTTTTTTTAATCAAAGAAAAACACAATTTTTTTGATGTTGACGATAATAATCATTTTATTTGGTTCAAGTAGATTTGTTGACACCCCTTTTTTAATATAATATGATATCTCTCAAATGGCCGCCTTGAGCCTGTACGGCGTATTGTGCCCGTTTTGCAGCATTTTCCATAGTTTTAGCTAACATTTCGGCTGGAATAGCGGCTATTTCCTCACGGATGTTGTTCTTGAGCTCTTCTATTGTCTTTGGCTTATTAATATAAACCTTTGATTTTAAATATCCCCACAAGAAGTCAGGTGGCGATAAATCGGGCGAACGCCGTGGCCGGTCAAAATCGCCGTCTTGTTCAAATCAGAACTGCTTCATACGCTTTCGACGAATAATTGGCATCGCAAAAGTGGTTATCATATCGCGATAACGCTCCTGATTGACGGTAACAGCTTGACCATCTTCCTTTTCGAAGAAAAACGGCCTAATAATCGTTTTCACACTAACGCTGCACCAAACAGTGACTTTTGCGTCGTAAAGAGATACTTCTTGAATTTCGTGAGGATTTTCAGTGGCGTAAATACGGCAATTTTGCTTGTTTACCGTCCCATTCAATAAGAAATGAGCCTCTTCGGACATGAAGACTTTGTTCTTCTTCTTCTTCTTTTGACTTCTTTTGTTGAATGTAAATTTCAACAATTTGGGAGCGCTCGCGTGGCGTGTACTGTTCCATGGTAAAAATCTGCTTAGACTGACGTTTCCAACGCGGTATGTCATTAAGCGATCTGACGTCTCTGTCAAAAGACACAGGGTTGCCAGATGGGTCCGTCGAATATGGGCAACCCTTTAGGTAAACTGAAAAGCTGACTCAGTTCGATTGAATGAATTTATTTATTTGTAACCATTAATAATGAGGTCCTCAATTAAATTTAGAAAATTATAACAAATCGCTTGAAATTTAAAAAAAACTTTTATTGTGATCAAATTTTGTGATAAACAAGTTTTTAATTTTATCAATTCAATACATAAAATTTTCGGAATCCTGAGATTTCGAGATCGGGATTTCGGGATTGACATCCCTAAAAAGTATAAGTGTGTATTTATTCCAATTTATTTTCGCATAAGCACACACATACGCAGATTACATATATTTTGTATCCATTTCATACTTGAACGATTTTGCAAAAAGGCCTTAAGTAAATCAAGAGGAATACCTAAGTAAGAAGTGTCGCCAGCCGACGGAGTCTATCAATCTGTAATAATCATAATGAGAATAACAGGTCCTGACACTTCAATGAGCGTCCTTTCACACACACACACACACATGTACCTCACGCATACCCAGAATGTTAACAGCCATACAAAGTTGCGAATTTTCGTCGCATTTACGAATCGCCATACAAAAGTCTAAGCGGGATAATCGGTGCAGAAGTGCTGAATATCACACATTACGTAGACTGCCGTTACAGACACCTTTGTTGTTGCTTACTTGCTTTGCCATATTCACACTTCGTCATATTGTCTGCTGCCAAAGGACTGCAATAATAACAACAAAGCCACTTGCACTGAATGGCCGCAAACAGCAAGAGACCAAAAATTATTGTTTCATAAAGCCAAATGTTGTTGCAACTTACGGTTGAGATGCTGTGCAGAGCCAGAACTGCACTCTTTCGCTGCAAAAAATAATAAAGACGTCTTCTTTTTTACCACTTGCTTACTTTCATTATTTCGAAGCCGTTTATTTACTTTCGAGATTTTTTTTCCTTTTGGATTTCAATTGCCAATCAATGCGAAATCATGCAATGCTAATGCGTATCTGTGCATGTGGCATGAACTTCATTTACCTTCCGGGACTTCTATGCCACACATTTCACAATGACTTTCAAACGTTTGCTTTGTTGGTGGATTGGCGCATTCGGAACACCCAGTGGAATAGTTTTGACAGTTTCTGAAAGATCACCAGCGATGTCTTTATTACTTTTTGGCCATTCAGCAAAATTTTCTACGAGTTTCATTGGAATATTGTGAATAATGTGTCTTTATGCTGCAAAACAACGCAATCATCAGACTGGATGACGACGACGCTTTGCGTGAGTCCTTTGAGCCATTAAATGGCAACCGCTGTGGCGTTCTTTGCTGATTTTTCAATTATTTTTTTTTTCGAAGATTTTTGCAAACTAATGTTTGCAAGACACTTAAAAATCAATTGTTTCTCTTTGTAAAAAAAAGTGTGTATGAAAATTTGGGATTTATTTTAAGATAAATTTTGTTGGGATTGTCGTTTTCTGATTTTTGCGAAATATTACAAAGACGTCTGATGGCTCAATCAGAGACCACCAGGAAATTCGTATGAGATTTTAAAAAACTCATGCAAAGGTATCTGCGGTGAAAATTATAATACATACATGAAAGTTTGCTAACAGAGGGAAAAATGTTTGAAGAAATTTCACTACAGTTTTAATGGAATGAGAATGACTTTTTATATTTCTTATATATATGTGTATTAGGCCGGGTCGATTTTTGGGGAAGCAAAAAAATCGCCCATTGCTCTGTGAAAATCGTCTTCTAGGGATCAAAATAAGAAACTTTGCCGAAGGAACCATACCTCTAAAACGAATTCTGATGTCCCCCAATTTGGGTCGAACGAAAAATCCCACTTTGACCCATTTAGAGTGCTCCAATCGAGTCCAAATGTATGACCGACCCCCACTAACTTTGGACGGCCGATCCATCCATGCCAGTGGCACACCCCCTGGAACTCCCCTGGGGGTTCCCCATACAATCATTTCAAAATATCACCATTTTTGGCCTTTACATGAGAAAAGAAACTAAAAAGTTCGACCCAAATCGGGGGACATCAGAATTCGTTTTAGAGGTGTAGTTCTTTCGGCAAAGTTTCTTATTTTGATCCCTAGAATATGATTTTCACAGAGCAATGGGCGATTTTTTTGCCTCCCCACAAATCGACCCGGCCTAATGTGTATATATATAATTGGCGCGTTTTTGGGTGTTTAACCGAACTCCTCCTTCTATTTGTGGTGTCTTGATGTTGTTCCACAAATGAAGGGGCCTACAGTTTTAAGCCGACTCCGAATGGCAGATATTTTTATGAGGAGCTTTTTAATGTTAGAAATACACTCGGAGGTTTGCCATATATTTCTTATATTTCCTATATTTTTACCAAAATTCGCTTAATTAATCAAAGGCTCAAATCATAATACCTTAGGTTAGATCAAACGATTTAGTTCAACCGCGGCCAAAAATAGTAAGCAAAAGAGAAATTAATTGCTTTAAATGGGCGACAGCTGGTGTGGCTCTTGGGAAAATCTGCGGTCTTGACATTGTTGCGCTGATGTTTTAGGATGTGTGTGACTGTATATTTTAAAGCTTTGATTGTATCGATAGAATCTCCGATATTATGACTCTTAATTTGCAGAAGGTTCACCCTCTTTTACTCATTATTGTGTGACAGTTTATATTGGAGAGACCTATACAACAGCAGCACCTAAATTGTATGCAAATCGAAAAATACCCACATAAAAATTCCAAAGCCCGCTTGGTTTCACATATCTGGATGTGAAAAAAAGCCCGAAAAAAAACAGTTGGTACGACGAGGAATGTCGTTCTGCCACGGAAAGAAGGATCACTACCAGGGGCTTAAAAAGGAAGAGAGAAGTATTATCAGAAACATGTTAGTGCGAGGAGCTTGATATGCTGGCCAATAGGAACAACGCCCGAAAGTTCTACCAGAAAGTTCGGCGGCTGACCGAAGGTTTCAAGACCCGGGCGTTTCCCCGTAAGAACAAAGACGGCGATCTGGTGACTGACATCCAAAGCATACTTAAATTATACAAAAGCATCCCTACCGATAGAAATTTAAGTGTGCTCTGCCCAATCCATAAGAATGGCGATCGCAGTCTGCGCCAATTATCGCGGGACTCGTTTTTTAAATATCGCCCTTAAGATTCTAGGAAGCGTATTGTGTGATAGACTGAAGCCCACCATCAGTCAACTGATTAGACCTTATCAGTGTGGCTTTAGATCTGGAAAGTCTACCATCGACCAAATATTCACAATACGGCAAATCTTGGAAAAGATCCATGCAAGAAGAATCGATACACATCATCTTTTCGTCGACTTCAAAGCTACATTCGACGGTACGAAAAGGAGTTACCTGTATGCCGCGATGTCAGAATTTGGTATCCCCACAAAACTAATGCGGTTAGGCAAAATGACGTTGCTCAATACTTGCAGCGCCATCACAGAAAGGAAGGGACCTATCTGAGCCGTTTTATACCCAAGGAGGTTTCAGACAAGCTGACTGACATAGTCGGCCTCAACAACCGCGCTGTTAGTTTTGCCTTTCCCAAACTGGATAAAGAAGCAAAACGAATGTTCTGGTGCTAAACGGGGACAAAAAGAAATACTTCCTGTTCTCAAACAATAAGTCGACGCCTTTGCGTATCTGCACGCTCGTTTTTCTAGAATCCAACCTTTAAACTCAATTCTCTCTTCCCAACAAGTGCTAGTTTGGACTAAGTGGGCAATTGAATAGTAAAGTCCTCTCTCGACGAACAAAACTAACACTCTACAAGGCTCTCATCATGCCCGTCCTATGGTAAGGCGCAGAAGCGTAGACGATGACAACATCCGATGAAGCGACGCTTGGAGTGTTTGAGGGAAAGTTTCTGCGTACGATTTCTGGACCTTTGCACTTTGGCAACGGCGAATATCGCAAGCGATGGAACGATGAGCTGTATGAGCTTCACGGCGACATAGACATAGCGCAGCAAATAAAGATCCAGCGGGCTGGGTATAACCGAATTGATACAAAAGTTTCGGCTCTGAAAGTTTTCAATGCGGTACCAGCTAAGGAGGAAGAGGAAGACCTTGAAAAGATCAGTTGGAATAGGACTTGACTTCACTTGGTGTCTTCAACTGGCGCCGGTTGGCACGAGAAAAAAACGGTTCAACTCGACCAAAACCGCATAAGCGGTTATCGCATCAATCAAGAAGAAGAAAAACGTTTTTACTATGAACGGTGAGCGTCATAGTGACATGATAACAAAAATTGTATAACCCGAATTAGAAAGCATGGACTTGGGCAATACAAATGTGGTTTCAACAGATCGACGCCACTTGCCACACAGCCCAAGAAACAACGATCCTATTACGAACGAAGTTCCCACGGTGGACTATCTCACCAAACAACGAGGTAAAATTTCCGCAGAGATCTATCGATTTGAAAATATTGGATTTCTTTCTCTACCACAATTAATTACAGGAATAAATGCTAATAATTTTCAAAGATGATGT
Organism: Anastrepha ludens; assembly: GCF_028408465.1. Lineage (NCBI taxonomy): Eukaryota > Metazoa > Arthropoda > Insecta > Diptera > Tephritidae > Anastrepha > Anastrepha ludens. The sequence goes on from NC_071499.1 coordinate 17,921,436, forward strand.
CTATCAGACCAACTTAGCTGAAGAGGATCGATTTCTTTTCAAGCAAACTCAAAGTTCTAACATTTTGACCGAAAGTGCAATTAATTGATCGGAAATATAATCAGTAAAACTTCCTAACATATGTGGCGGTACAACCCTGTGTCGGTTTTGGTCGAATCCAAAATAGCGCGCTAACTCTTTCTGTCCTGCGATCGCTGGTACCAGCTGGAAATCCCGAGCGCTGGCATATCTTGCAGCACTAGTTCCTTCTAACGAAGATGAGCGGTAACCCTTCCTTGTCTTTCTTTTTAGTCTTTGTGCATGCGGGCGACATGACCAAGACAACATAGCCGTTATATTTTTACCCCCTTAACTATGGCTATGTCCCTATATAGCTCATAAAGCGAATGACGATACAGCGTATAGGATACTACTCACCAACGCGGCTTGGGCTAAAGATCTTAAGGAGAATGTCTCTCTCGAAAGCTTCCAAAATTGTTTAAAATGCTATTGACATCGTCTGCACCATATAGCAGGATGGAAATGATGAGAGTTTTGTAGGATATCAATTTGATCCTTCGAGAGAGAGCTCTACTTCCCAATTACCTACTGAGCTCAAGAGAGCATGTTTTCAAGAGTTGTTCTCTGCTTTATCTATAGGCTGACAACAATTTTAATGTTCATGCTGCTCCCAAAGTCCTTCGCAACTATCAGACTCAGACAAAGCGGCATAGAGGTGATTTATATCTATACTACAAAAGGCGGATTTAAAATCAACGAGGAGATGGTGTTGTTCTTCGAGCGCCTTCCCCAGGAATTGGCGTATTGTGAAGATTTGGTCTATGGTGGACTTACCATGTCTGAAGCCGCACTGATGAGGTCCAATCAGTTAGTTTACGATGGGCTTCATTCTCTTACACAAGACTCTCAAGGCCTATTCCGCTTTTGGCCTATTCCGGTTTGCGCAGATTGCAGGATCACTCTTCTTATAACTAGACAAAGCACACTTAAGTTCCTGTCGCTTGGCATACTCTCATTCGACCATGGCCTGCAAAGGAGCTGATATATGTAATCATGCATCAGTAAAGCTACTTTAAATAAAATTTCGGTCCTCAGACTTCTTCAGTAGAATTTAAAGTGAATTTTTTTTTTCTAACCTTCTAATTACTACTTAAATGTTCTTAGTTCAAGTTAATGTTTATGAATTTGCCATAGATACATAGCGAACGCTTACTCTCATGTATATTAGTGCGGATCGATTTGTATAGAATGCCATCAACACTACACATTGAGTAACCACTTTTGGAAGGCGAATAAAACCCATCATTAGCTACAACATTACTATAGACAACCTACAATAACTTTGCACCCTTCGACTAGCTCTTTCAACTTGCATAGGTTTTTTATGACATTTCTAAAATCCACCACATTTCGCCATTAAAATTTTCATGAATGCAAATCATTGAAATTTGCATCACTAAGGCTAAGGATATAAAAAATGCACATCAACGATTAAGGAACTTCATCAAAATGCTGTAAATTAAAAAACTGCTTAACGCAGCTTGTCATTGTTCCTGTAAAAATATGCCGCAGAGACAATCATAAATTACTGTCAACAACTTGTTATTGTCAACATCAGACAATTGAAAAAAAAAACACGAAATTGCATGCGCGACAAATTTTCTAAAATGCCCGATTGCTGCAAGTAACGACACAACCCTCTCCCTGCAGTGACAAAATCGAACCCCCTTCGAACACAACAATAAAGCGCCTAGAGCTGGCAATAATTTAATTTTTTTTTTGCGCATGCGTCACTTCGTATTTGATAAACTGTCAAGACAGTAGGGGAGACAAAAAGTTGTCAAAAATGAAAGTGTTGAGAAATCTATGCAATTGAAAGCGTCATGTCACACTTGAAACTTTTGCAAATTTTAATGATGATGATGGTAAAGACAAAAATCAATCAGGTAGAAATAGAAGAAGAAAAGTAAAGAGCTGACAGACAAATGAAGGAAGACGAATATGAATAAAATCATTCTAAACGGCTTATATGAAAAAATATTTGACGAAAGGCATTATTCAGCAGGCTAATGATGGGAGCAAATTTTAGAAAAAAAATTCAATAAAAGTACATACATACATAAATAAAGGGTGATAACTTTAGAGGTATCGGATGTTAAATTGAAATAAACCAACGAAGAAAATTCAGATAATCCCTTTCAAATGTTGGCCGCAACTGCGCTTTAATTTGGCCGTCCGTAAACACCAATTTTGAATGACTCGCGACTCGCTGGAGGACTTCGGTCGCTGTCTCGTGAATAACTTTAGAAATGTTGGCTTCCAATGCCACAACCGAAGCTGGTGGATAAGTTCACCGAAACGTAGATGGGCGCATGAGTTCATACCCATCCTTACGAGGTGGTCAAAACGGAACCTTAGGGAAACAAACTACCACCCAACCCAATTCTTTTCAGGGCACGGGGTATTTCGAAAATACCTCCATAGATTCAGTTATGACAATTCCCCAAACTACCCAATCTGTAAGGAGAAGGCAGAAGATTTAGATTACGTCTTGTTCCAATACCCATTTAATGCTCCCGAAACCTTTAGTATCTTAAACGGTAAAAATATTGTGCATTTTATGCTCAAATCAGCTGATAATTGAATGGAAATCTGCCGGCATGTAAAGCATATTCATAATGATTTAAGGCTCTCAGACCTCAACAGTAACTTAACAGTATTTAACGAATAGCAGAAAAGATGGGATCTTCATCCTAATGGCCGCTGGACACACGAACTTATCCCTGACTTTGCTACGTGGTTACGACGAAGACACGGAGGAGTGAACTACTTCCTCTCGCAGATGCTGAGCGGGCACGGCTGCTTCCAGTATTATCTGCATAGGTTTGCTCATTCCGCTTTGCCACACTGTCCTACCTGCCAAGAGAAGTTTGAATTCGCACGAAACGTACTCTTCTACTGTCAAGACTCGCAAGGGAATGTGAGGAATTAGCCACGGTCCTTGGAAGACAGCCAAGGGAGTCAAATTTTACTGGCCGTATGTGCAATACAAATATTGCCGGGATGTCATATGCAATCTGATCCCACCGAACTTCCCGACAAATTGAACATTAAACAGAGGAGGTCAGCTCAGATATACCGACGACAATACAAACGCCCTTTTGAAGTTCCATTTGCTTTATACGACAGAAGTAAAGAGCTTGTATGCAGGTTTATTTTGTGATTGATAGACACAATCACGGGCTCCACCCTCAATGTAACACAAATGTGGTCCCCTGGGGAAAAATCAGCCAAAGAGGGGAGGTTTCTTTTAGTGTTTAGCATTCCCCACATATCATTGCCAGCATTAAAAGAGCGAATAAGTTAATATCACAAAGCTTCCAATCTTGTTAAAACCTCTAGAAATCTTATGCACTCAGCTACGTCTTCGTTTTTTATATCCTTGCTCACTACACTCGGGAACATTGGGGCTCGATAAGAGTATTCCATCGTGCAGGGTTCTAAGCTGTTATTTTTGCTTATTTTGTTATCCCATGTAATGTCGGGATCTGCTAACTCACACAATATCGGTCTTCTGAATGTATTCTTTGGCCGACCGCAACCTCTGCTCCCTTTGGGAGTATAGTCCAGTGCCATTGTCGTGATACTATCTGTTGGTTTTCTATCCATCGCCACTTTCTGCGGTAGATTTGCCATAGGATAAGTTCCTCATTCGTTGATCTCCACAGCGCGTCCTGATGTGGAGCCATTTGTTGGCGAATTATTGTAGCCGCTACGTGACAGTATCAGAGACCAGCCTTGTTTCACTTTTGCACAACAATACTGACTTCACACAGGAGCTGAACATTCGCAGTCTAGAGTGCCTGGAGATTTTCTAACTCGCCCATACTGCGTGTACTCCCCCGAACGCCGCCCTTGCTTTCTTTAGCCTGCAATTGACATCTTCATTTGCTCCGCCATCGGACATGAAAGTGGAGCCGAGGTAGCAGAAGCTTTCAATAAATTCCGCCGGGCATCCTTCAAATATTATGTGTCTTATTTTATTATGGTTGACTCCCATAGCCTTCGTCTTAGTGGTGTTGATCTCCAGTCCGGAAGTGCATGCCCCCATGACTAGTCTGCCCGCCATCGCTTGCATGTTAGTGAGTTTGTCAGAGAAGAGGTAGATGTCATCGGCGAAATTCAGGTTCTCAAGATATTTGGAAAAACTCCATACTATACCTCTTTTGTGCAGAGTCAAATAGTATATGACATTGTCAAGGAAGATGGAAAAGAGAAGGGACGAGTGGAAGAATGGCTCGAGAGAAAGCACTGGGAAATTTAATACTATCTTACCCAAATACTTAGACGTCATGAATATTTTAAAGCATACCTTACTCGCCTTGGGCTTGAATAGACTCCATACCGTGCGAACCAGCAATTGACGAAGATATGATCCATATGCTTTTCGGAGACAGTAAACTTAGGGAAACACTAGAAGATAACCTCGGCTGTAGCATCACGCTCGAGAACCTAGTGCCTTTGAAAAGCAACGATGCATGGAAGTAGGTACAGCATGTGCAGCTACGGTACAGCGAAGAGGCAAAACGTAGACGTGAACGCCAAGAAAGCGTGTAAGCCAAAAATGCTGATAATATAGACGATGCCAGGTTTAGAAACTTACCTTTCTATGGTATGGAGGGAGGAGCACTGACACGACAGGGGCGGGTGGGGGAGTACTAATGTGACAGGGGTGGCTCGTTCTTCAAATGATTTGAACAGTGGGTGGACTTAAGTCTAGTGCTCAAACCGCCTCCTAACGAAACCCTTAACAGTAGTACCGGGAGGACTGATACTTTGTCGGTGGCAGATTTTTCTTTTGTTGGGACAACTAGCAAGGACAGCACTCAAACACCCTTAAGTCCATTGCACTCTGGTTCCCTTAATAATTTTCTTTAAATCTACCCCACCTCCGAAGAAATCTGAGTGGATCTTGTGGTGCCAAGGATCCAAGGTGGTCACTTCTTAACACATCACTGACAAAGACCTCAAACCTGATTTGAGCGAATGCCAGGCAGACGCACAGAAAGTGGTCCACCGTCTCCTCTTCCTCTCCATATGCTGTAGAGCGCACTGTCTGAGATGCCTACCTTGTCCATGTGCTTCGCCCATAGAAAGTAGTCATCAGCCCAACCAGCTGCCTACAGTCCCTTCAGTTTAATGGCAGGAGGATCCGCGACAGTGACAGGTAACATCAGTTTTGTCTGCAGCCTCTCTCAATCTGCCATGTTCGCTTGTGAGTTAAAGTAACCCGTTTGCTAACCGTGGCTTTGTCAGCTGCAGAAGGAAGTTGCTGAATGGATTCTGGGCCAAAGAAGTTGGCCCTTGAAGTGTTTGGAGGGCTGTTTAAGGTCATGAGCGCAGCTTTGCTATCGCTGCAGACACACACAGATCTGCCTCTCCACCTGTTTTCCATAACAAAGCTCATTGCTTATTGAATATCATCCACCTCCGCTTGAAGCACAGATGCGTACTTTCCAAGGGCAAAGTGCAGTTTTATCCCGCTGGATTTTACATAGACACCAGAGCTGAACCGCACTCGATCATGGAGTCATCCGTGAAAATGCGAAAACAGTGTTTTCTGGGCTCATTTTCTGAGTTTGGCCATAATTAAGTCTCTGGCAGCACAACGTATCTCTTCTCGAGTACAACTCCCGATGGCATGGAGTCAAGAGGCATGGAGAGAATAGTTGGATCGAAGTCCTTAGCTTCTCTATTTTCTAATACCGGACAGGCGCCGTACCAATTCCCGTTGTGTTCCAGCCTCCAGATGGTCTTCAAGGTCTCTCCTTGGATGAAAACATCAAGTGGTGGTAGACTAACCAGAGCATCTAATGCCTGGCATGAAGTGGTTGGAAAAGCTCCGGTGCAAAAGACGGTCACAGTGCGTTGTGGTCTCGATAAGGTCTTTATGACTCCCACGAGAAGGAGTCTACCAAGAAGTTCAGACCACTGATGCATAGATGATAATAGGTCTTATCATAGATCCATAGGATCATGTTAGGAGGAAGACCGCACGTTTTCCCAATCGCACTGCCAGAAGGCTGTTAGTGTTTTGGATGTCTTTGTTTCAACGTATGACTTCCAAAGCAGTTTACTATCGAGGAGTTGGCTATCGAAATATTTGATTTTTCTGGATAGCTCGGTAGTGACTACTTTTAGTTTTGGCAAAACGAGTCCATCAAGTTTGCCGATAGCCCATTAGCACGGCACCAATCATATCCAGAGTTTTCTGCAGGTTTAGTTCTGGCTAAAGTTCCATACTGAAGGCGTTATGCTTTCGATGTTTCCTCCTCTTAAATAACAAAAGTAAAACTATGTAAACGAAAGCCGAAAAAGGAAGCATAACTTCCTTTATCAATGATTTACGTAAGCATAAAGGGTGATATTTTATGCTTCAAAATTTTCTTTCATTTGCTTTTTTTATTGTTTTTTTTTTTTAATTTTTTTTTGTATACTAAATCACATAAAAAGGTAAAAGTAGTTTCTTAAACACATTTGCGTGGCTGTAAGTATGCGCATAAGCATTTAAGTTGGTTGGATTTTTTGCGCAAAGGCAGCGCAATTTTCACACAATGGCATTAGCATTTTTCAGTTGCTTAAGTACGTTGCACTTAACAGTGCCTATGAATAAAAAGCGCACAGCATCAACACGACTACATACACAAACACACACACATATCCAGCAGCAATGGCAATGACAGCAGCTTTTAATGCTCACAAACAAACAAGAACATACACACACACAGTTAAACACTCGCGTACCGCCCGATCAGCGATAAATGAAGTGTCAACTTAAGTTAGTGAAAGGCAGCCACACATGCCAACTTAATGCCGACGAATTAATACGCAGATATTGATCAGCGATTGCTTTGCTGCTGTTGTGCGAGTTGAGCGCCCAATAATGCAATATTATCGATTTGCGGCGGCTGTGAGCCGAACAAGTGGCTTGTACGCACTTGTGTAATGGTGATATGAGCTGCCGATTCAGCCGCAGATTGTGGCATGTAAATATTTTGACATCAGCACGACTTTATCATTTGGTCGAAACAAATTTGTGTTGCTTATTTTCGGTTTTTTTTTATTTTTATTTTTTTTGCCTCATTGAAAATAATATAAATATTCAAATGAAGTGGCGACTAAGCGCTATAATCCTTTTGCGGCACTGTCCAAGCAATTTCTGTAGCGCAAATCCTGCAATGACTAAAACGATTTCAGTGATTTCATTCAATGCCTTTGAAGTGTTTTATACGGCTTGTTGCTTTCGATATCAGCGTACACATTTGATTTGATCTTGCGATCTTACTTCCTTTCGGTAATGAAAAGCAGGCATATCAGCATAGCTGGCTACTGTATGGAAAAAAGTTATCGGCATCCGCTAGTCGGCAGGAAAAGTCTGAAGGGAAGACCATGCGAGACGTTGATAAGGATTAGCATCTTAAAAATAGTGCCATTAAAAGCTCAAAAGGATACTACATTTTAGGTGCCTGTAGAAAGTTACAATTTACAATCAATCAACCATTTTACAATTTTGTATTATTGCTTTGCCATATTCGGAACTGACTCTATTGAACTTACTTGCGTATGAATGGATATATGCTCGACTTTGTACATTTAGCTGCAGTATGCGTCGGAAGTTTCGAAGGCATAAACGACATGTGGCATTTCCATATTATTTCGCAACTTGAACTGCATTGGATAATCGCTTGCTTGCAGTTAAACATTCATAGAACACATTCATATAAACGCCGTGCTTATCATGCACAGCTAAATTTGTTGAAAGGATTCTCTCCACAATCAATTGACACCCCATTGACACATTCAAGTGGTGGCGCAACGCATTTGAAAATAGTGCTGATTGATCCAAGGCTACTGTTGATGGATTTCTATCAGCTATGCACTTCGAAGACGATAGTATTGAAGTCCCTTAAGTCCTATCAACACATGGTTTACATACAAATGTATCTTTCATGTAAAGGGTGGTTAAGTTTCAAGGGCCGGTGTTGATTTTGAATATTATACAATTTTTTAGGAAATTATTGTAATTTCTCTTTATTATGATAACTAGCATATACCCGTGGGTTTCATCCCACATTTGTATCAAAAAGTATGCAATGTAAATAAAACAACTTTAACTTTTTTAAGTCAGTTTAGGTATTATTTAAAACGATCGGATATACGACATTATTTATTATATTATTTTGAGTATAAATAAAAAGGTTTTTCAGTACGCCAACTCTGGAGCAGGCTACATATAATTGGCCATGGGTAAAACATGAGTTGGTTAGATTTACTCCTGCTACAGCTAATGATTGTCCCTGAGCTTTATTTATGGACATTGCGAAAGCCAGTCTAATAGGAAATTGGAGGCGTTAAATATTGAAAGGTATATCCGTCGGTATCATTGGAATTCTTAGTATGAAAACTTTGTGGTTTTCAAAATTTTCTGATAAAACCATAGCTTCTATAACATGCGCCAGGAGAAAAAATATTTCCACTCTATAGTTCTGTACGCCTCTCCAATCTGGGCTGGAGCAAAAAAATAGTCTTTTTAAAGAAGTACTGCAGGTCAGTGGAACAAGTGCGTTGAGGACCGCATGTGCCTATAGGACGCCGTCGGACGATGCAATCTGCGTCATAGCTAGCAAAATGCCTATAAACATCTGGGCAAATGTACAGTAGATGTTGCACTGCTACCGAATCATCTTTCATTCCACCTCAAACCAACAGCTGCCGTATCAGCTGTCGGCTCTAAAACTAACTACACAACAGAGTAGCGAAATTGTTTCGCAAGTGGCGAAGTGGTGTCAGTACTGAAGCAGAAATTTGATTCACTAGCGCGATAATTCATCTGCTGTCAAAACCTTGCACTGACATTTAATATTACACCATACTTTCTCCTCTTTTTCTTTCCTACCTCACATTCACAGAGTGTGCAGAAAACGAATGCTTCCTTCAAATCACTCAAGCAAATACGCGATTTCCTTACATCCGCAAGCCATTAGTTCTCATCAAATAACGGATTTCACAAATGAAAGGATTGAGTGCATCACAGCGACCTCGGCATATTTGGCCGCATATCCTTGCATTCAAAAAAACAGAACAGGCAGGAATATAAAAAAAAGAAAATATCAATCAATGAACTGTAGAAATTTCGCTTTCATACAATGAGTGAAATTTCAGCCACCGAAAACAATTTCATAAACGCACTTACATACACATATACATATACATACATGCATACATACACACATACATCTTTACACACATAAATACCTGCATACCCAATCAAAAAAAAGGTAATAAGTGGAAGTGTAGTGCGAAAAGGAGTGGAATCGTAAAAGGTTTAAAATTGCGGAAATCCTTTCATTTTTCACAAATGGCCCATTGGCTCAGAGATTTTTCAACAATCGCGTAGATACACAATTGTGAAAAAATAATATTTATTTATTTATTTCCTATGTACAAAAACAATAATCCTTCCTACTTCCGTTTATTTTAACAAGATTAATGAAAAGGCATGCGAAATTGGGAATTCGATTATCGATTTTCGACACAGAACGAATTGTCGATAATCTGTCGTGTACACCAACGCAATTCCGCACGCTGGTTCACACATTCGTTTTGCTGGTGTAAATAACTACCGACAATTTTGCGCCCCCAAAAATGTTGTTAACGAAGCAGCATTTGGCTGAAAACGAGCGTTCATTCGTTTGTTATCCTTGGCTGATGATAATTCTAATACCATTAGCGTTGGTTTTGCCATGGGCATACGAGGAGTGGCTTTGAAATAGCGAGATTGAGGCGGTAACACATTTCACTTTTGATGTCATACATACATACATTTCCTTATTAGAAATATCAGTAAATACACCTCCACTAACCCGAATCGTCCATGGTCTGAAATGGTGCTGGAAATATTCTTTTGTAAGATCCCTCAGGATGTTTGTTATTTTCACAGGTTTGACGGACCCAAAACCTTTTCTTTTAAGACAAATTTTCCTTTAGAAATCATGCGATTGAAGGGTTGTGGTTGACTAGAAATCTCTTGACATGCAATATGGAAAAAGCCGGATTTTTGACTTGATGAAAAACTCATAATTCTAACTTTCGCAATTTTCAGGCTACCGGCCCATAGCAGAGTTAATCGCAAATCAAAGCAGCAGTGCAGTACCGCTCACTCATATAACAACTGTCATGGAGCAGTACTGCTCACTCATATAACAACTACTCGGAGAGCCTAGTGGCAATCAGGGCAGTGGGCTCGCTGATGATGTACTTGAAACTGGTCGGGTAATGCCAGACGTCACATTCGATCGCACCTGAATTATTGGATATAAGGCCTGGGTACCTGGTCACAGTGACATGGTAGGAAACTTCTAGGTGGATAAACCGGTTAAACAGGGGACCTGTGAGGTAGTTTCCCCGCGAAATGAGAGGATCGAATTACCTCATTTACCTGTCGCCCGCTCCTCGAAAGATCTGATTCGCGTCAACTCAGCAAGCGTTGGACAAATACACAAACTTGCTCCGAGATACTTCTGACTACGGAGACCCTCAAGAGCTACTCTAAGGTTAATCAAGTCCCAGCGCTCGAATTCGGTGGGTGTTCTTACAGGACTCTCATGATGAAAATATGTTTACAGGTGTGGCAATATCAGACGGCTAACCGGCTCTTATCGAATCTGGCAGAATAAACTGATGGGCCGACGTAACAGGGTGTGTTTATAAACGAACGAAGATTTTGTTTTTGTTCTTTTTTTCAATTAGCAAGTGGTAGACCATTCTGCCAACATTCAGTCCATTGTATTTCCCTTGGGTTCCCTTTTTACTTTTCTTTAAATCTACTCGACCTCCGAAGAAATTTGAGTAGATCTTGTGGCGCCAAGGAGCCAAGGTGGTCGCTTCCTAACACATCAGTGCCAAAGACCTCAAGCGTGATTCGAGCGAAAGCTGGACAGACGCACAGAAAGTGGCCCGCCGTCTCATTCCCCTATCCACATGCTGGGCAGAGTGCACTGCCTGAGATGCCTACATTTTCCATTTGATTCGTGTATAGAAAGTTGCCCGACATCAGTCCAATCAACGACTTGCAGTCTCTTCTGCTTAATGGCGGGACGATCTGCGACAGTCGATTGGACATGACAGGTAACATCAGGTTTGTTCACCTGCAGCCTTGGCTTATGGGTTGAAGTAACCCGTTTGGTAACCGTTGCTTTGATGGTTGCAGAAGGGAGTAACAGAACAGGCTCCGGGCCAAAGAAGTTAGCAGCAGATCCCATTCTAGCTAAAGAGTCAGAGATCTCGTTACCCGCGATACCCACGTGTCCCGGGACCAATATTAGCATCAGGATATTATGTCTACCAACATACATAGATCGGCCTGGATTTTCAGGACTTAACTACACTTGAAATGGTTGGAGGACTGTCTAGGGCTTTGACCGCTGCTTTGCTGCCGCACATACAGATCTGCCTATCCACCTGTTTCCACAATTGTGTCAGTGATATACGAACAAAACAATCAGAGCAACCTTCGTTCATGTCATCACAACTAATGGTTGGACGATTGTGTGAATACGTGCGAAACGAGCGTGAGGAAATCGGCTGTCGAGGCCCTGTGACGTAGCAGCCGAAGTTACTCCTACAAGCTAAGCGTCAAACCTGGTAAATCTATCTTCCTTGCAAGACACTGTCCGCGAGGTATGCATGCTGTGAGACCCGACATTACTTCGACTCACTTTGCGTCAGCTGTATGGAAGATGTAGCTCCTTAGCTGTTCTGCTTTCGCGGTTCTTAGATTTAGGCATCTTGGCTCTCATTTCTTTATTTCGCCAGCTGATATGCGATACCTTGTTATTAGTCACCTAATCATGAAGCGGTTCACAGAGTCATCGTTCGATCGACATACACAAACCGGGCATATTTTTCCTCTTTATTTCTTCCAAAATGGAATCACAAATGGGGAATTCGATTTTTTCGCCCAAGTTTACCCTCACTTTGGGCAGCAATTTCACCTAATTTAATCTATTTCCACTGCCAGCCGCCGTAACCGAATGGGTTGGTGTATGATTAACATTCCGAGGTGCGTAAGTTCAAATCTTCGTGCATAAAACAGCAAAATGAAAGAAAACGTATTTTCCATAGTGGTCGCCACTCGGCAGAGAATGGCAAACCTTTGAGTATATTTCTGCCATAAAAAAACTCCTCACAAACAGACATCAACCATTCGGAGTCGCTTTAAAACTGTAGGTCCCTCCATTTGTGGAACAACATCAAGACGCACGCCACAAATAGCAGGAGGAGCTCAGCCAAATACCTAACAGAAGTATTCGCGCCAATTATTTTTTTATTTTTTTATCGACTTTCACAATTCAAGTAATTCTTTCATAGGTAATAGAATATTGAAAGAAAGAAATGATCACTGCTTTGAATTCCTATTTTCTCACTCAGCCTTCTTTGGATTTTTCGATGAAGTTGGGCGCTTCGAATGCATGAAATCGGGCTTCCTTTTAACAGCAGCAGCCTCAGCCTCGTTATTTAGTAGACACACCTCGTGCATTTCTACAGAAATACAAGTGCACACCTGTGTTATACATATACACAAATATGAGTGCCTGTATGGCTCGCGAAACACTGATGAAACAATAGAATTTCCAAACTACCTGCCGAATCGCTGAAAATTTTCTCACCTGAGCTGCAATGCTGCACGAGATGGGCATGTAATGCGAGTCGAAGAGGAGATGAATGCCAGGTAATTTAATATTGTTGATCATTAAAACGATACACTGCCGGAAATCATCGGAAAACACCTACCTTTTTACACTGCATTGCCTGTGCAGGTTCACATGCCCCATTTTCGTTTTCACTTTGTGGTCGCGCCATTCACTTTCTTACATGCAAATGTTTTCATTATTAAAATGTATTTATGCGAAATTCAAATGAAGGAATGGAACTTTCCAAGCGCACCCTCGGGCCACATCAACAATTAAAACACATACATACAAACTTTATTCATATTTATGTAATGCAAAAACAACAAACATTCGATTACTTAGCATAGTTCAGCGCCCACGTCTCTCCGTATGCGTATTTGTATATAGTAATTATATGTATGAATGTAGTTAAAATAACTTAAACACAATTACACGTCCCGTAGCGTGAGCACCACTTTAAAGCCATTGGCCAATTTCAAGATGATATCTCCTTGCAAATCAAATTGCGACTCATCCACATTTGAGTGAATATGAAATTTGCGCACCAAAGTCGACAGCAATATTTTCAGCATCAGCATAGCATATTTACGCCCGACACAGCTGCGTGGACCGGCACTGAAGGGCACATAACTGTAGTAGTGACGTTTTGCCATATTTTCTGGCAAAAAATTATCCGGATCAAATTTTTCGGGATTCTCATAGCACTCCGGTCGTCGATGTACGGCATATTGGCCTATCACAACTGTAGTGCCTTTCGGTATGATGTAGGGCCCAGATGCAAGTGGCACATCCTCGTTCACTTTGCGCGCTATAACCGGTACTGGTGGATAGAGACGAAGCGTCTCTTTAATTACGCGCTCTAAATAGTGCATTTCTTGGGCATCGGAGAAGGTGCAATCTCTTTGCAAATTATCGGCAAATATTTGTGTTTGCTCTTGAAAGACTCGTTCTTGTACATCCTTGTGGATGCCGAGTAAACAGAGTGTGAAACTTGAACCCGCGGAGGTGGTGTCGTGACCCTGATGGAATAGAGAGGAAAAGAAATTCATATGAAAATGTTTTGCCTTACAAATTCTGAGTATTAAAACTGCTGAGCTCCTTCTCCCAGTTTAAATGGCATTGATTAGAATTGACTAAAAAATAAGAGACGAAGATTAATTCAATGAGTTCATATTTACCGCATAGCATTTTCAATTTAAGGTTGGGAAAGATTGTGGGAACTTCCGTACGGTTCTTATTTCTGTTCAATAGCGAAGTACCAGTTGCCATGAACCAAAAGGTCAATAAAAAAGCTAACTTACAATAAATGCAAGCAAAGTCGCTGTAACGGCCGCCGAAGCCGAATGGGTTAATGCGTGACTTCCAAATATTAGAGGAACTCGCCATGAAATATTTGTGATGGAAGCTCTCCGGAAGGGTATGACGCTTTTAAAGGAGACCTCGACATGCAATGTTCATGGGGAAAGTTATCCGGAGAATTATGCAACCTTATAAGCTAACGAGTCGAAGTTGACATCTACTTCTTCGACATATTAGAGGCCCTTGCCATGAAATGTTCATAAGAAGAGTTCTCAGGAAGATTATGGGGTTTTATGAGCTAACAAGTCGTAGTTTACAGTTACCAGTTTAGATGTATTATAGATCCTCGCCATGAAATATTCGTGATAGAAGCTCTTCGAAAGGGTACAGAGCTTTTAAAGGCGACCTCGGCATCAAATTTTCATGGGAATAGTTCTCAGGAAGATTATGGAGTTTTATGAGCTTACAAATCGTAGCTTACAGCTACCAGTTTAGTTGTATTAGAGATCCTCGCCATGAAATATTCGTGAGAGAAGTTGACCGGAAGGTTATGAAGAGTTATAGACATACCAGCCGCTGTTTACAGCTGCAGTTCCGACATATTAGAGGACCACTCCATGAAAGGTTCGTGAGAAAAGTTTTCCGGACGTTTATGGCGCTTTGATAGCCCACAAGTGGCAGTTTACAGCTACAGTTTTGATGCATTGAGGAACTCACCATGAAAGATTCGTGCGAAAATTTCTCTGAGTAGATTATGGGATTCGATGTATTAGAGGACTTCCCCATAAAATTTTCGTGTAAAGAGTTGTCAGTTCCCTTACGAAGGACCGACTTTGTCAAATATTCAAAACTTGTCCGTTGTGATACCATACAGGGGAAAGGGAGGGGAAAGGAGAAAGGGAGGAAATAGACATGTGGAACCAGACAGGAAGAATGGGCTTTGGACTAGAGGATAACGACCAAGGGTTACGATTTACGTTCGTACAAACCGTTTGAAGCTACTGATGAATTTCACCAGGTGTGTAATACTTAAACCCGCAATATCCTTGTTGCGAAAAAGTGAGAGTCCAGAAGACTAAACCTTTCCCGACGAGAGGAGGGTAGTTAAGAGAAAAGTGATGAGACGATTCTAACGCGTCCTTCAGACAGCTTCTGCAGAAAATATTTGAAGCAATAACAAGCCTCACCGCAGGACAGAATGTTAACCCTGGCCTCACCGAAGGACAGAATGTTAACCCTGGGCAAACCGCTGTTCGAGAGTCTCGAGCAACTGTCTGGCTTAGACGTCAACAACCTAATAAGGTTCCTAAACCGCACAGACTGGATATAGTCTTGCTGTAAATAACTGTTAAATAAGTTGGTAACGAGGATGTGGCAACAAAAAGGTGGGAAAGCGCTAGTTGGATTCAGGAATCACCACTTACACCAACCAACCAACCATAAAAACTGCTTAGTTTTCCCCCCGGTGCAGTAGCCTAACCACTTAACCGAACCTTAGTTGTGACAGATGGCTCGCGGAAAGAGATGCTCTGATGAGCGACATAGCACCCAGTAACATAATCAGCAAAATGCCCGAACGCGAGGATAATGGAACGCATCGAGGACGTATTACGGAAAAAAAGATAGACCTCGAGGACGTACTACGGAAAAAGAGATAGACATCGACACAGTACAACAAAGCGAAGAAGCCTCACAGACAGAGAGACACAAGAAGTCGAGCCTATAACATGAAAGCTGGCTAGAGATACGGCGGACCCAGACGTAGGTGAATAGAATTGGGCTCTCCCGAAGTAATGCAGAAACTAGTACAGGGCAGAATGTCTCCCCAGAAGGAGAGGAGGGATTGTTCTAGGGGTTTTATAAGTAATACAGAAAGGAGTCCCTCCCAAAGTAATGCAGAAGTAGTCCCGAGAAGGGTATCTCCGATGACGGAAAGGAGGGATTGTTCTAATGGCCACACCACTCACGCAGTGGACGACGATCGCTGAAGGTGGCCTACCTCACCCATCAAACAAAAAAAAAATAATAAAAAAACAAAAAAAAAAAATAAAAAATAAATAAAAATAAAAAATACAAATAATAATAATAATAAAAAAACAAAAAAATATGATAAAAAAAAATAAAAATAAATAGACTTCTCCTAAAGGACACCCCTATTAGCCGGACAACTTTCTTGAGCTGACATTTTTTTCTATACCAAATCTTACGTATCGGAAGAACTTGCTTCCTTTTGAGTGGGCTCCTCTCATGCACAGTCAAAAGCTGGCTTTCGGTGAGTGTCCGCCCAAGAGCGGTTTCACTGTACACATAAAAATACATAGTATAATTATAAGGAAAATGGTTTACAAAAAATATTTACTCTGCTGCCTTTTAAATGCGCATAAAAATCGAGAAATTCTCATAAATGTAACTAATTGTCGATTTTTACACACTTCTGTTTTTTTTTATTATTATTTTTTTTTTTTTTTTTGTTAATACCCATAAATGTAACTATTGTCTATCTTTACGCACTTTTGGTTTTTATTTTTATTTTTTTTTGTTTTTTTTTTTTGTTTATTTCTTTATTTTATTTTTTTTATTTTCTCTTTTTCTCTTTTTTTTTAAATACTCCTCCAAAACTTACCTCAAACAAAATCGTATTCACTTCATCCATCACATCCTTATCGGTCCATTGAATACTAGGATTCTTTGCCAGCTCCACCATTGTGTCCAACAAAGCCAACCGACGCTTAGCACCTGCATAATACAAAGATAATAAATGAAAGAAATTAGTTACACTTTTCCGCAACAACATTGCCTTTGATCTACGTTGCTTCGCTTAATCAATAGCACTAAGAAAAAAAGTCTCATTTCATTCACAATTCACAGTTCACAATTCCCGCTTCTAATCAATCGCTCACCAACATTCTCCTCTTCATCGATATCATCCAAATCGTCGCGCAGCACTTCCTTCTTCTTGCCAACCACCTCATTTAGCGCATCCTGTTGGTCCAGCACACCATCTGTTTCCAAATTGAAATTTTCACGGCGCTCTGCGATTACGCGCTTCGTTAGCGTCAAAATTATATTCATCATACGATCGCATTTTTGACGCAATTTCGTCAAACGATAGATGGCATCGAAATGGTAGTGCGGCTTCGTTTGACGTTTCTGTATGACGTCACACATTTCAATTACCGCCTCTGCATATTTAGCGCATTCCTTGCCGGGGGGTAAGTTTTTCATACCCATTGCAGTGCTAAGTAAAATTTCCACCGTAGTTTGGCTCATATGCGCATGCACATCGAACTCTTGACCCAGCAATTTTTGCTCAAATTGTTTCGTAATATTTTGTGAGTGTTTAACAAAAGTCGGCACGAAACTCTTGAGAATGGACTGATGAAAAGTAGGTGCAATCATTTTTCGATGATAACGCCAATGATTGCCTTTACTAATGAGTAGCCCGTCACCAAACCATGGCTGAAAGAATTTATACTCATAGGATTTCTCCAAGTGAACGTGACTATTTAGAATAATTTCAATGTCGGCCGGATTGGTTAGGAAGACAAGTCTAAAGTTGAAGAAGCAACCGCTTATCGTTTCGCCATATCGATTCATGTAGATTAAAGCTTTTTGCACTATCTCTGAAAAACAAAAGTAGCAAAATTCGATGTTATTAAATAAAAGAAGGTTCGCAGCGGCCGCTTGTTTGGCTAACAAATTTATTTACCAGTTGGTGTGAGACCCACAAGCAAGTGAGCATTGCCAATCAACGGCAAGATCGGCGGTCCCGGTATAGTCCTTAGCTTCTTGTAGACATCTGTGTGGCGATACCAAATATCGTAAAGTGTTATAGCCAGTACTACACCGATCAAGGTGATGTACAATGGATTGGGCAAGATGCGCTCCTTGGCCAGTGCAACATGGTTTGTTGCTATTCGTGTTGTGTTAAGTAGTTCCAATGTGTCCATCGCAGTGTTGTCTACTGCACTTCTAGCACTACTGCAATAAACTGATCGTCTACTCTGGGCGTCAGTGCAATTTGAGTGCGCTTATATGATAATGCAACTGAACAATGCAAATTGCCTACACACACACTTTACATATGCCTGTGGAGTAAAAGAGGTGTGGCAATTAAGTTCCGCGAATTCTGCAATTAAACACAAGCGAATTAAGTTACAAACAAACTAAGCTCTATTATCGATCTTCGAAGGATCCTTCGTCGTACTACGAAGTGAACTTGTTCAGCACCGTCGAAAGAAACCTGTACCTTGAACTCCCACAAGCCAGCGTCGTAAGTTCCCGTGAAGTGCAATTCCATCTTGGTCATCAAAAAGTCATAAAGGATGATAACGGGCCTATAACGGCAGTGTTGGAAGACCGTGATTCGAGCTTCCTTGATCTCTCGCCGCGCACATAATTTCGCTTGAAGAACAACTTCATGTTGAGTGAATAAGAAAAAGTCGCAAAGTTCAACATCGGGGCTATTTGGGGAAGGTGCGGCTATTTGGAGCGCCTTTTTGCGCCAAAAACGTTTACACAATGAACGAGGATCGCAGTTACAGCTTCCTAGACCGCCTGTATGTCGTCATTATAAGTATCCTTGAAGAACAACTTCATTTTGGGGAAATAAGAAAAAGTCTCATGGGATGATATAAACATTATAGGGAAGGTGCGGCTATGTTGGAGTGCCTTTTTGCGCCAAAAACTCTTACACAATGAACGAAGACCGCGGTTCGAGCTTCCGTGATCTTCTATACGCCGCCGACATAATTTCCCTTGAAGAGCAAATTCATGTTGGGTGAATAAAAAAAAGTCCCAAACAGCAGGGCTATAGGGAACTTCATTTTTGGTGAATAAGAAAACGTCACAGAGGGACACATTAGGGCTGAAGGGTAGCGTTGGCAGCTTTGCAATGTCTTTTTGCGCCAAAAACTCTTACACAATAACGAGGACTGCGACTCCAACTTCCTTGAGATCCTACACGCCGTTATCATAAGTTCCTTTAAAGTGCAATTTAATTTTGGGTGAAGAAGAAAATTTTGCAAGGAGCTATATTATATTAGATCTAAAAGGCGTCTGCGACAGCATTGGAATCCGCTTTTGCGCCAAAAACTCTTACACAAAGAACGAAGCAAAGACTTACGCGCTGTCGAGGTCAATATTCAGAAGTTCGCGGCGAATGTGACTCGCTACAGGATTCCAGAGTTATCCAGGCGCACTGTATGCTACATATCAAGAAAACAAAGCATAACATTGCCCTCGGTCTCGCCCTCGATGGCCGATTCACACAGAGTTTTAATTCTCCAACCACTACTGACTAGGTTTCAACGTCTTGGAGTCATAGGCAAATATCCAGATCTCATCTAAAGTGACCACTCAACTCATGCCATCTCTGCTCTCTTCGTCTTATATGTAGGTAGGTAGGTAGGTGAAATGGTTGAAGTACCACTCTGGAAAGTAGAACTAAAGCGCCGTGTTGATACCATTAAGAGACCTCCAATAGACAGATATCTACAGCCGGCCAGAGCTGTTGAGGCAATGGAGAAGTTTGATGGGATTTAGGTTGGTGCGCTGCCCCAGGCTGTCGAAGAAAGGACCACCCAGTGACCTTAGTCGTTCAGCTCCCAACGCTGGACGTTTACAGAGAAAGTGCTTAACGGACTCCTCCTCTGAAAAGTCCCCACAGCTTCTGCAATGAAGATTAAATGGTAAACCTAGCTTTTCCACGTGAGTGCCGATCGTCCAATGACCGGTAAACACAGCTACATGTTTATAAATTGAATGGCGAGGCGTCCTCAGAACCTTATGAATCCTCCGTCTGTTCTACTGCTGCCAAAGGGTTTTCGAAATAGCACACGAAGAAACGGAGCTCCATCTTTTCTGCGCTTTCCTGAGGAATAAGTTGTGCAATTCCTCTTTAAGAACAGACAGGGCGACGCCGATGGCCGGGTAGGAAGTCTCTGAGATCAATTCAGTCCCTTTCCAGACATGCCACAACAAATATTTGCAGATCAATTTTAGTTAACTTTCTCGACTTTTTGCTACGTCAGTAAAAAATTGCCATTTAACTCAAGCCCACTTAAAACTTTGATAGGAACCAAAGGAAAGCTCCTTCTTTCCAAAAAGTGTCGTCAGTTCCTGTGCTATAACTTAATTCTCGGAGCCTAATTGACACACCCAGTATACGCACATGTATACGCACGGTTTATCGAACTCTTTTGAACTTTACATTGAATGTTTTGTAGTAAGTCCCTTATAAACACAAAAATGTACATGAAATGTAATTTTAATATAAAAGTAAGTTTTATGAGTAGTTTATATACATTTAACTTATACACAATACATACATACATACATACATACATACACACATACATATAATTATATTTATAAATAGGAATGCTTTTCATTGATCGGTGTTCATAAGTTTTTTTGCATAATCACTTCGAATGACGCATTGGCTTGAACCAAACTTCAATTAATTAGTATGAATTTGTACGGATTTATAATTTTTCGTTGTGTTTCAAGTTCAATAACAACCAGGTGTTCCCAAACTAGGTATATTTACTTTCTTGCTGAGGAAAGGTGACTTCAGTGGCTTGACAGGCCGGGACCAGGGTTTGCGAGAATAAAGAAAGAGGCGCATTTCGCGGCGCTGCTACTTGGTACTCAGTGAATTTTGCTGACGCAGATGTTGAGCTGAAGTAATTTTAGAATTTTATCTAAATTTTTGGGGCTTACATACCACTCTTTTCCTTTTAGGTACTCCATTCTCCAACCAAACCTAGCCTTTCATTTTTATCTACAAAAGTTCGTTATTTTGACACTATCTCTCTTACAGGCAACTCCCGCGTACAGCTAAACTAAAATTGGGTCGTATTAAAATTAATCTCAAAACTACACTACAACTTGCCGCATCTTGTCCTTTATCATGTTTGGGCCTTGACGGTGGTCGATAGCTCGCCCACTGCTTTCTTCGTCCACCAGGATTAATGGAAATTTCTGCCCTGAAAAAATGTTGCCAGTTGAGCAATTCCATGTCAAGGGATCCAGGTATTATGGATATTATCTTCAATTTTTCTGAAAATTAGTTTATTTGCAATCTCAGTAACCCTGAAGTCGTCAGCAGCCAAAGAGTTCGCTGAAGGTGAGTAAGGGTTTCACATATAAAATGCCGCTGAGAGAAAATGATCCACACTTCACTTCGGTGACGCAGTGATCGTCACAAGCACTAAATGTAGATCGACTAGATTTCGCAGAATGAGACATTTCTCAAACCAATGTTAGTACTCAAAATATCAGAGTATGAATAAGCCGCTAATAAATACTAAGCCGCTACATTGGCCAATCTGTAGTTATTACTAAAAATTTCACATTTTCTGACTATTTTCTCTCATAGGAACAAAGATGGAAATTAAATTGCTGCTGAGCTTACTAGAGAGAGGGCTGAATTGGTCTCAGAGAACTCCTAACCCGACATCGGCATCTCCTAAACTGTTGTTAAAGGGGAATTGCACAACTTATCTCTCATGAAAGCGCAGAACAGATGGAGCTCCACTTTTTCATGTGCTATTTCGAAAACCAGTACAAGCGATGCAGCACCCTTAAAGTCCTGGGAAATCCATGCCACTCAATTTCTAAACTCGTAGCTGTGTTTACCGGTCATTGGATGATCGGCACTCACGCAGAAAAGCTCGGTTTACCCTTTGATATTCATTGCAGAAACTGTGGAGACCTTTCAGAAAAGGAGACTGTTAAGCACTTTCTCTGTCAATGTTCAGGCTTGGCAGCAAGACGATTAAGATGCTTTCTTCGACAGCCTGTGGCAGTGCTTCAACCTAAATCTTATCAATCTTCTTCGTTGTTGGAGGTCTCATAATAATATCAAAACGGCGGTTTAGTGTTACTTGGGGACTGCCAGAGTGCTACTTCAGTCATTCCATCTACCTACCTACAAGCTGGTTTTAGCTGAAGAAGAAGAAGATCTTCTCTGTGTTGAAAAGGTCAGGTGTAGAAGGACTTCGCTTAACTTGGTGTGTCCAACTAGCGCCGGTTAGTACGAGAAAAAAACAAGTGGTGTGCTTTGTTGAACTCGGTCAAAATCGCTCAAGCGGTTATCGCGCCAATCAATTAGGTAACAGTTCTGAAAACTTGGTTTGAACATTTTTGCTCCATTACTTTTATATTCTAGCTTGAAGAAAGGATTACTCCGATAGTAAGATATCCGAGCACTTGTTAATGCGATCATTAAAGAATGGGTTGACTATCCTCTAGTGACTCCAAAACTACCGCTCTCTTCATGCTGTCTTCAACATATTAGACAAGCACAGAACTTCCAACCAGCCCTTCACTTCAACTGCAATGAAGCGGGGCAAAGCAAGTAATAGCACCGAGAGAATCAAAACAAACGGTGGGGTTTATGCAAAATAGCACCCGACCCTATTTGGTTAGCTCTTGAACACCAGGTTAGTGTTGCGTTTGTTGCGTATGTTTTACTAAGAAGCTTTTGACAGGCTTGGAAAACCTAAATAACCTTGTTGATAATCTCTTGGAAATGGAATGCAGTTGCGTCTTGGTATAGGATAACCCATAGATTTGCCATGGCTCCTAAGAACTCGATTTTTGTCACTCTCAAGATGGATTTGGTCAGCTGATCCTGCTTTTTCTTGGTGGTGGACTTCAATGGGCTTATTGACAATCCATTTTCGGCACATTCCTGTATGCATTTCACTTTAGCACTGATTGCAATCTTGAACAAATGGTGGCATCATGCCAGCCAACAATGAAGATTAAAAACTCAGCTTAGCTTATGTAACGGCGGCTGCTGGCCTACACAAAGTGCAAATATTCACACTTAGGCCAAACTATCCATTGTGATGCGACTTGGTAAGGTGTAGACATAATAGTTTTGTCCGAACGGGAGAGTGATAAAATTTGTGCTCGATACTTTCCACCTCCTCTTAATCTATATGCGACAAAAGTAATTTCTGGTGAAGCACATTCGATTGCCAAGTGTCTTCGAAGGGATGCGTTCAATGATAGTATCCGCCAGAACGTGAATGGAGGAAAGAAAAGATAGTTTAGTGGTTTAAATCTTCTTTCACCCAGACCAGGCTAGATTTGTATATGGTTCCTTGGCTCATTTGTTGTTTGGCTGTTCAATAAAAGTGGATCTAAGCCAGAGCTTATACGAAGATAGAGAAACGCCTGCGTTGATGAGTAGGCTGTCTAATTTAATCGAACAAAAACATTTATGCATTAAAACAGTTGCCATTAAGTCTTTCCATTAGTTGTTCCACAACCAACGTCCATAAAAAGAGTGATAGTAAGCTGCCTTGGCTGATACACGGATGGCAGTTTTGTTTACTATTAACAAATTTTCATCAAAATTGCAAACTTTTTAAAGGGAATTGTAAGAAAAATTTCAAGTATGTAGTTCTATAACCCATTGGATTTTGATATAACAAAGTGCAAGTTTAAAGTGGATAAAAAATCGGACTGTTTTTTGAACATTTTTTATTTGCCGGCGGTTTTGGGTGTTTTCTTCCATATAAACAAGTTTCTGACATCCATTATAGGGAGAAAATGCTCAAAATAGCTTGTAAAAAATTGTCAATTAAAGCGATTTTGAGCGATTTCATACAGTACTCGTATTCGACCGAAATGCAAAGGACTATAAAACTGCGTGCTCGAAATTTTTCTTAAGTTAGTCTAGGTGCTTAACTTTTACACTTCTTTGTGGTAGACTTCTTGTAATGAGCCTGCGTTCTTTGCGAATCTAAGTAAGCCCTGAAACTCATGCCCCGAAATCCAACTTCTCCTATTGGCTCCTCCTAAGCATTTCATTCGGGTTCTAGCTAATGCAGGAACATAGAAAGTGTTCTAATCGAAAGTGAAACCGCCTAAGGGCGAGGCTCGGCATTACGCTCAGAGTTTGTCGTCATTGTGTGCAATAAAGAGGCTGCAAAAGACTCAATTTTTGGTAAAGACATCAACGAATATCTCAGCTAGACATATGCTGTAATTAGTGCAATAAATTTGATTATCCTAGATGATTTTGAAGCACATGCAACTTCAACTGCAACTCTTTCGTCAGAGTAAAAAACTGCAACCGCCTCCGATCCAATTGGTCCAACTTTATCCGAAGCTTTTGGTGCTTTTCGATCTTTGTCACGCAAACGTTGACCTGAACCTCCGCCTGAGCTTGGATTTGATAATCGTGGACCTGCTGTTCCAATTACTTGGAAGAAAAAGCATTTGCGTCTACATGTGAATGAGCTCGTGTTCAAAGACCACAAGGAAATGCCAGCAGAATTCAAAAAGGAACCGCGATTATTCATAAAAGTATAAAAGACATATATGTATGTAACATTTTTTTTATAATATATTACATAAAATGTATATTACGTTATTTTATGTTACGTACAAAACTACGAGTCACAATCACTCAATAAGCCGTGTAGTATTCTTCGTTGTCGAGTATGGCCTGGCATCTTCTTCATGCTTTGAACCAGCTTTTCTGCGTAGCTCGTCGACAAACAGGACTGGTTTTTGCGAACTTGACGCACGAGTTGCTTTAAATCATGGACTGGCCTTCCGGCAAGATGCGTTTTCATAATTTCCCACACATTTTCAATGCGGTTGCCGTCTAGGGACTGGTAAGGCCAGTCCATTACTGTGAAGCCATTTTCTTGTTTTGTTGTTTCTCAATGTGTTTTTCTAAGAGCAGTGGTTTTGATGATGTGGGATAGTAGGATATGTTCGCCTCCTTCAGTCGACGTTCGATGGTGTTGATACTCACATCTATTCCTTTTTTAGCAAGAACTAATCGTGCTTGGCGTAGTCTCAAAGAAGGGTCCCGCTTAAAAAGTTGGGCGATCACTTTATCCTGCTTTTTTGTCGTCACTCGCTTCAAGCCACGCTCGGAAAAGTCATCAACATTTTTTTACACCTTATACCGCTGATTCCACATCCCAAAAAACTTTTTTGATTTTTTAATTACTTTGCAGCCGCGGCGTAAGATAATTTCGGCCCTTTCGAATGCGTGCATAAAAATACCGCCTTAAAACGGTTCACGTACTTCTCACTCATTTCTGTTTGGTTGCGCTTACGGGAAAGTTTCGAACGACACTGACCTGAGTTAGCACTGGCGTCGTAGCCTTTGAGTGTGACTATTACGCAGCAAGAAACAGGACGAAATATATCTTGAAGTTACAAGAAAAAACCGGTTCTTTTCTTCTGACACAGACTGTATGACACAGACTAAGATGCCTTTAGATTGCTTCAAATATTTCTTGACAGATGAGTTTCTAAATGTACGGGTAGTTTAGTAATCTCTTACTTGCTTGAAAGCTTCGTACATGTTTTTTCCTGTTTAGTCCTTGGCAGTGCAAATGAATTTATATGATCGAAAAAATAAAGAGAATATCGAAATAGATTGCCCAAACGTTATAAAAGAATATAATCGCCCCATTGACGGCGTGGATTTGATGGACGGGCTTATTGGACATTATCATATACTAGAAAGAGCTGAAAAGTCCCGGGTCTAACAAAGAAAACACGCGTTTTGTTTTTGTTCAAAATTAGCTTTACTCACCAACGTAATTTCCAACAGGAATCATTCCGACGCCGCGCTAACATTTCAATACCACTTTTGCATAACGATTTTTCTTTTGCCTCAAAATAGGTCTCAGTTTCTTCGATAACCTCTTCAATTGAGCAAAATTTCTTTACGGCGAGCATTTTTTTAGGTCTGCGAACAGCCAGTAGTCGCTGGGAGGCTAATATGGTAAATACGGTGTATGTGGGAGCAATTCGAATTTCAGTAATTTTGTCATTATTTTGATTGACTTGTAACTTCTTGTTTTTGGGTACCAGTAAGCAAATGCGGTACTCAGTTTGAACAGAGAGTTTTCCCATCGTCAAATGACCATGCAGTATAAAGCCAACACCTTAGAAATGCTTTTAACAAGCTAGCTAGCGTATGCTAGAAACTCTCGCAAAAATAGGGTCACCTAGTTATATAATCAGAATAATTGAGAGCTATTTCACGGACCGTAAACTGCGGTTTAGAAGTAACAAAGGCGTTGAGGAGTATACCGTATCAGCAGGGATTCCTCAAGGATCAGTTCTGGGCCCACTGCTATGGAACCTAATGTACGATGGGGTTCTAAGACTGGATATGCCATCTAGAACTAAAGTCACTGGATTCGCGGATGAGAACGCGTTGGTAATGGTAGCGAAACATTTCCACGAAATTGTGAGGATCGCCAGCGAATCAGTAAGCAGGATCAAGACTTGGCTAAGGTTTATGAAGATGGAATTAGCTGAGCAGAAGACCGATGTAGTCCTAATAAGCAGCAAGAAGATAGTAGAAACTATAAATGTAAATGTTGGGACTGTAACGATTAGTTCAAAACCCGCTATTAAATGCCTAGGGGTGATGGTTGACAGTCGTTTAAACTTCATAACGCACCTGGAATACCCTGTGAAGAAGGCATCGAGTGTGCAGTCCTGTCTGTCGCGAATAATGCCAAACAATTTCGGACCCAGCCATAGCAAAAGAATACTATATAGCAGGCTAGTCGGTTGTTTTGTATGCCGCACCGATCTGGGCTAATGCACTGAATTTAAGTAGCTTCACACGATGTTTCCTTCGTTATAGCAGGACTAGTCGTAAAACTATTGCAGAGAGAAAGGCGTCGCTCGATGGCCCACTGGCAAGACCGGTGAAACAGATCACCGAAAGGCAGATGAACGCGTGGGCTAATACCCATTCTAACGACGTGGTTAGAAAGGAACCATGGAGAAACAAACTTCCACCTAACCCAATTCCTTTCATGGCACGGAGTATTTCGAAAATACCTCCATAGATTCGGCCATGACATGAGAGGGAAGAAGACGCCGAGCACGTCTTGTTCCAATGCCCTCGGTATGCTCCCGAAACCTGTGGTATATTAAACGAAGAAAATATTATAGATTTTATGCTAAAATCGAGTGATAACTGCAAGCGAATCTGCGCGTATGCAAAATGTACCCACAATGATCTAAGACGCGCGAAGGTTCGTAGACGAAAGAACTCGCAGCCTATGAGCTAACCAGCCGAGTGAGGTAATTCCGTTTTGGACAGTTCCGCGGGGAAAGTGGTAGATAATGGAGAGGTGTTTAGTACGTAGGTGTAGCTGTGAGCCTACAAGTCTTGCATTCTGCTATGCCGGTATAGCAGTTCTCATAAGAGTTTCCTCTTTACGGGCGTTATCCCGGAAAAAAAGCCTTGTTTTGATATCTTTACGATGTCGGCGAACTCACGCATCTTCACTTTTCGATCATTCAAAACGAGTTTATGAATTTTGCTGATATTTTCTGGTGTTCGACTCGTTTGGACGTGCACTGCGTTGTGCATCTGCGGTGTTCCTACGACCACGTTTGCGGTCAGCAAACCATCGTTTTTTTTGTTGTTTCTGATGAGTTCCTATAACACTTGTCAAGCCATTCCTT
The DNA here is from genome assembly GCF_028408465.1 of Anastrepha ludens. NCBI lineage: Eukaryota > Metazoa > Arthropoda > Insecta > Diptera > Tephritidae > Anastrepha > Anastrepha ludens. Next base: position 17,948,966 of record NC_071499.1, read on the forward strand.
TCCTTGAACCGCATTTTGTCCCATCAAGAAGCAGTGTACAAAAAAATAACAAAAGTAGCATCATTCTTAGCACAAAACTCGCGAACTAATAAATAGAACATCATGAAGTTTTAGCAGCTGTCATTTTAAGGTTAATACTAACTGAAAAAGAGCTGAATGTAATAAAACTAATACCATCTACACGGTGAAGTTCAAAATAAACCAGACTGAAGTAAAATAGAAGCGACAGGAGCTTTGTTCTGAAAACTTCGAGTTTATTTATTCAAAATATTTGGTTCCCTGTGGCCTCGATACACTGTTTTGCGTGATCTAAAAGCTTTTCGAAAGAGTTTGTCACGTCGTTGACCGGAAAGCCTTATCAGGATGTCGGGGCAAGCCTCTTGGATGGCCTCTACGAACGCAAAACGTACTCCTTTCATGGCCAAATGCAATTTTCCGAATAGATAGAAGTCACAGTGAACCATGTCAGGTGAATGCGGATTGATGGTTAAAATGCGATTTGTAGTCAAAAAAACAGTCACAAGAGTGGAGCTTCCTATTTTGCGATATCCAGTGCGAAGTTAACGAATGCGATGGTTTGTTGCTTCAAAACGCCAAAATAGAAAATTGCATTGACGGTTTGGCCTATTGGCATGAACTCCTTGTAGACAATTCCCTTGGAATGGTAAAAACAAATGAACATCGACATGATTTTTGACTTCTCCGAACACGAATTTTTGGGTGGTGGCTCGTCTGGGGCCTTCCATTCGGCACTTTGACGCTTAGTTGCAGGTTCATGTTGGAAACACCACGTTTCATCACCAGTTACAATGTTGTAAAGGAATTTTTCGTCTTTTCTCGCCTGTTTAATGAGGTCTTTTGAAGGTTGAATTCTGCGGAATTTTTGGTCCTTAGTTAACTTGTGCGGACGTAAACGTGCACAGACGTTTCGTAAGCCCAAATGATCAGAAAAAAAACGGCATATCGATGCTTTGGAGATATTCAGCTCCAATTCCATGAATTCCAACTATGATTTCGGTTCATTTTTGATAAATTTACAAACAATTTCAATTGAGTCTTCGGTGATTACTGATTTTGGGCGGCTCGTATGTTCATTGTAACTTATGTCCTCACAAACTCATTTTTGTACCGATGGCACAAGCATTCTGACACTTTAGATGCAATAACTTCGCTTACACTGAACCGAATGTCACCAAGCTTTCACTGGAAGACAGCTAGGGATGCAACTTTCCACGCCCTAGCACATTAAAAAGATGGCGCCATTAACAACATTTTTATAACGCCAGTCTTATTTATTTTGGACTTCACCTTGTATGTCACTTAAGGGGCGAGTCTGCTTTAGAGGCTTCAAAAAATCGATTTTTTCGTGGATTTTTTTGGGAAGGAAAGAAATATTCGATTGAAACGAAACTCTGATGTTTTATTGTTATATATTTCAACAGTCTTCTCAAATTTTTTCATTAAAATATATGTCATATTATGCCTGGTACAATCAGTTTGCCAAGGCGCCTCTCAATTTTCATCTGAAACCAAAACCCAAAAAAATTTTTATTTTGGTATAGTAAAGCTTCTAGCGGCATTTATTGGATTGTCCGGAAAGAAATTGCCGATTTTTAAAAGAAAGTAAATACCGCCGTAGCCGAATGGGTTGGTGCGTGACTACCATTCGCAATTCACAGAGAGAACGTCGGTTCGAATCTCGGTGAAACACCAAAATTAAGAAAAACATTTTTCTAATAGCGGTCGCCCCTCGGCAGGCAATGGCAAACCTCCGAGTGTATTTCTGCCATGAAAAAGCTCCTCATAAAAATATCTGCCGTTCGGAGTCGGCTTAAAACTGTAGGTCCCTCCATTTGTGGAACAACATCAAGTTGCACACCACAAATAGGAGGAGGAGCTCGGCTAAACACCCAAAAAGGGTGTACGCGCCAATTATATATATATATATATAAAGCTTCTAGTTAAACCAAGAAAATTAAACAGAAAGTGAGAAATTCAACAATTTTTCGCTAATTAAAAAACAAATTCACTTTAGATTGTTGAAAAAGTGGGTTAATCATAACTTTCTTCAGGTTTTTTAGGTTCAACTAAAAGATAATTTAATTCCAAATACAATCAATGTTATCTCGTTTTAATAGGACGATTAACTTTTTCCCTATCTTTCCCGCTAATTAGGAAAAATCGTAAAAATAAAAAACCGAGAAATCGCACTGCGAGCGATCCGGCCGCTCCTATACTCGTACCTGCTCGACGCTTGCTCACAATTTCTTCTGTAACTCCGAAAATATTTTGAAATTGCTTCTGAAATTTTGAGGACACATTCTTGGATAGTTTGGGAAGACATTTATGCAAAGCAAAAAAAATCGATTTTTTGAAGCCTCTAAAGCAGGCTCCCCCCTTAAGCCCGGGACTTTTCAGCCCATATGCTATTTTATATAATCCGTTTTTTCACTTTGATGTTGACCTGTATAATGCGCAGCATTGAAACTCATGATGCACTTCGAAACACACTACGCCTCATGCGTGACTATGTGTTTGATTAAAAATCGGTCGGACGGGTTCAGAGTACCAAGCGAAGTCAACGCGCATGAATATGTAAACTTGCCAACTGCTGTGCATTTTTGTTTTACATACATGCATATGTATGTATATGGTCTGACTTTTATGGTACTTAATTCAAATGAGCGGCCGCCGCAGCCGAATGGGTTGGTGCGTGACCACCATTCGGGAGTGTGTAAGTTCGAATCGCCGTGCGGAAACAGCAAAATGATAGAAAAACTTTTTTTCTAATAGCGGTCGCTCCTTGGCAGGCAATGACAAACCTCCGAGTGTAGTTCTGCCATGCTTTTTCATGGCTCCTTTCAGCTCCTCATAAAAAACCATTTGGCATTCGGAGTTCGGAGTTACAACTGTAGGTTCCTTCATTTGTGGAACAACATCAAGACGCACGTCACAAATATAAGGAGGAGATTGGCCAAGCATCCAAAAAGGATGTAAGCGCTATTTTTAATTTTTTTTTAAATTTAATTGAGCTTTTTTATTTAATGAGCTCACCATTTTCTTCACCAAATATACAACCCAAAAACAACGAAGCATTTTTCCAGCTTTATACTGCGCATGCTCTTTATTTCTAATTGACTTGTGTTAGGTTTGATTTTCCACACTTAAAACTAAGGTTAGTTATTCTCTGCGTTTATGTTGTTGATTAAAATATTAAATGTCATATATTAGATAAGCCTTTAACCCGAAAAAATCGTCCCCGTTCACTGATCACAATCGATTTCGTTTCCCATCTTATTGGTCTTTGCTCGTCCTCAAGAAGTATGGCTTATCCGGCAATATATTTTCGTTTGTTTTTTTTTTTTGGTCTTGGAAGGTGTTCTACTTAAAATAAAAACAAAATATAGATTCTTATTAAACTAAATGTAAGGTTATTTGGATTAATTTAAAATATAATTTAACTCGTCATAGGTATTAGATGAAAAATTATAATTTTTTGCTTTGGTTTTTTTCTTGTTTTTGGCTGGCGCTTTACGCCACCACCGGCTGACGTTTCTCCAACACCACATTGAAACCATTCTCCAGTTTCAGTATGATGTCGGCCTGCAGCTTCCAATCAGCTTCGGTTTCATTGGAGTGCACCGTGTAATTGCGAATGATGGTGGAGAGCAGCACCTTCAGCTTCAGCATGGCGTACTTGCGGCCGACGCAACTGCGTGGACCGGCGCTGAATGGAATGAAACTGTAATAGTGGCGATTGGCCATGCGTTCGGGCAAGAAATTGTCGGGATCGAATTTGTCCGGATTGGCATAGATGTCGGGACGACGGTGTACGCGGTATTGCAACACCACAACGGTGGTGCCTTTTGGCACACAATAGGGACCAGATGCCAATTTGACATCGCTATCAAGGCGGCGCGCAATCAATGGCACTGGTGGATACATGCGCAGCGTTTCCATAATGACGCGTTCCAAATATTTCATTTCCATGGTGTCGGCGAAGGTGCAATCACGCAGCAAATTTTCGCCAAAGATGGCCTTCTGCTCGGCGAAGACCTTCTCCTGCACGTCCTTGTGCATACCCATCATGCATAGAGCGAAACTCGACCCAGCCGAAGTGGTGTCGTGACCCTATAAAACGAAAATGTGTTAAAAAGTGATTTAAATACCAGGCTCCAAAAATTTGGCACGCCAGTGCTTAAAATTACCTCAAACATAATCGTGTTGACCTCATCCATAATGTCCTTCTCATTCCATTCGATTTCGGGGTTTTTAGCCATTTCCACCATGGCATCCAAGAGCGCCAAGCGCCGCTTAGCACCCACATCATTCTCATCGATATCGTCCAAGTCGTCACGCAGACCCCCAACCTTCTTGGCGGCGGTCTTCTTTAGCGGCTCCTCAGATTCCTCCACGATGGTGTTGCCCTCAGCATTGTAGTTAGCTTTGCGATCCATCACCACACGTCTGGTCATGCCCAAGATGATGTCCATCATCTTGTCACCCTTTTGACGCATTTTCGTCATGTTGTAGATGGCGTCCAAACGGTACATCATCTTCACCTGACGCTTGTGTATGATATCGCACATATCGACGACCGCCTTGGCATATTCGAAACTCTTGTTACCGTCGGGTATCTTCTTCACACCCATCGCAGTGGTGAGCAAGATCTCAACGGTAGTTTGTGACATGTAATCGTGAATATCGAACTCTTTGCCCAATTCCTTGGACATGCGATCCACCACATTCTTGGAGTGTTTCACAAAGGTCGGTACGAAACTCTTCAAAATGCTTTGATGGAAGGTGGGTGCAATCATTTTGCGATGATGACGCCAATGATTACCACTGCTAATTAGCAGGCCATCACCGAACCATGGCTTAAAGTAGCGATACTCTTCGGCCTTGTCCAAATGATTGTTGCTACTCAAAATAATCTCAATATCATTGGGATTGGTAAGGAATACAACGAGCACATGACCCAACCAAGCGCGCAATGTTTCACCATACTGCTCGAGGTAGGTATTACCCTTGGCCACAATCTCTGTAAGACAGACGTGAAGAAATTAATTTGAATATAGCACTTTTCTGCATCCGCGCTCACTCACCCGCATTCGAGCAGCCCAACACCAAATGCGCATTGCCCAGAACGGGCAATTCCGGTGGACTGGGTATGTTCTTGGTCATGCGGTATTCGCGCGAACTGCGACGCCAATACTCGTACAAGGCCGCCACCAGCACAACACCAATCAATGCTGTCCACAAAGCGCCCAATCCACCGCTGGCCTGCGTTGCCTGCGTAATGGTCTCCTGCACTGTAGCCGTAGCAGCTGACATTTTCGCGTTTCGCTACAATTATCCTTACGCACAATCCGTTAATCCAAAAATTGTTATATGAAATTCCTTATTCCGATATAACGAACTGTCCTCCTGTGTTCTCTGCTCTTCAGTATCTTCCTAATTTGCCGTTCCACAGCACGGCTAACACTGAACTGATGGAGACAATGGTCGTGTATGCAATTTTATGGTTTCGAAATTAAATAGTAATTTTCCAATTTACAAAAATGTTAATCAATACACTGAGTCGATTTTAATTAAGAACACACTTTTTCGAAATGCATTTGCATACTTAATTCGACTACAGGAATTTATATATGCAGGCACTTGTGTATAGTTGTATCTGGCAGAAGGCAGCAGGCAGCAGACAAGTAGTAGCAGCGCTTCTAAGCGAAGTTTTTTCACTATTTTATTTCGCAGGTATTACACAGGTGCACAGCAAACACCTTTCTTGCGCCCCCTTTAGATGTTTCCACACGGAGTTTTCTTTTTTTCAAAGTAAACAAAACATATTTTTTAAATTATTCTTACAATAAACTTGGGGCATTGACATCTTCAATTGCTCCTTTAGACTCCCAGACTGGTGCAGCGTTTTCCAAGCTTGGATCTACGATTTTCTATAAAGCAGCAAAAACGATAAGTCTAATGGGCTTACCTCCAGCAAGCCTTAACTTTTCTGTCGATAGTCAAGCAGCGATCAAGGTACTGACCTCAACGCGCATCAATTCGGGATGTGTTAAAGATTGTAGGAGATCGCTCTCGCTTATCCAACAACACAACACCACACTTTGTTAGATTCTCGGCCACTCTGCAGTGGAGGGAAATGAAAGAGTTGTTGAGTATACAAGAAAAGGCTCCGAACTTAACCTTCAGCGAGTGATAAACGAACTACACCTTGCGATTGACTTGAGCGTAAACGCGGAAGGCAATACAAAGTGTTATCTAACTACTAGCTGCAGTGCCTCCAAAGCGCTATGGCCAAAACTAAATCTTTTTGTTTTATATTCTTGTTCCCTCCGCTCGGGAGGGACAAGACTCTCCTATCTTACACGGTTGTGGGCTTTTGTTTTTGCGCCGTCCCATGTGATGTCGGCATCTGCTAGCTCGCGCTTCATCGACCTTCTCCAAGTACTCGTATTCTTTGACCGACTGTGACCTCGGGTTCCAGTCCAGTGCCATTATCGTGATGCTATCTGCTAGTTTTCTAAGCGTGTGACCTATCCATCGCCACCTTCTGCGTTTAATTTGCCATAGGATGGGCTCCTCATTCGAAGATCTCCACAGCGCGTCGAGGCTGATGATGTTCGTCTAGAATATTCTACAGATAATACGGAACCATTTGTTGACGAATGGTTGTAGCCTCTGTGTGATGGTGTTGAAAACCAGCCATGTCTTGCTTTCGTATAATTGAATCTTAAAAGGCAAAAATGGCTACTTAAATTCAACAGATCAACTACCAGCGTCCTCACAGATGTTATAACGGGTCAGATGTTATAACTTTTGACACCCTAGCCAGTAGAATGGGTGTACGCAACAATGACTTCTGCAGGAGTTGTGGAGATGAAAAAGAAATTGAGTTGGTACAACACCTCCTTTGTGAATGACCTGCACTTCAAATGAGCCCAGCCAAATATCTTGGCGACTATTTCTTTGAACGTGTCTCTAGAGGGACTGGTTACAATCTTAAAAAGGTAGTTTAAATTAAAACAACTTAATTAGGGGATGCAAATGAAGTGCAGGCATAACAATGGGTATTAGATCCACCGAGTGTTTTGTCTTAGACAAGCAACCAGGCGAACCTAACCTCACTTGGGGCATTGGCATTCTCACATACTTTAATGTTTATCTTGCAATGTATCATCTCATCAGAACCAACTATACGACGAAATATAGGTGGGATAATGCTTCAAAAAAAGGTTTAGTATTCGATGAAGTCATTTGTATTTTATATTTTTTTATTACTTGAAAATAAATTGAATACAAAAAGCAATTATTGTAACGTTGAAATTAGTGTCGTTCCTAGTCGGAACATTGGGCGGATCGCCGTTGGTTTTATGGCTGGGCTACCTTCCTTGCGCAACCCCACGTATGTCAGTGGGGAACGCACTGATGAATACATTTTAAGGCATCCATACATCTCTTGTAGCAAGTGGCTTGCTATAAAGACACACACCCGCTTTCGACCGCATCTCACATGATGAATCAGATGTCGAAGGAAGTTAGTTTTTTAACGAAGCTTGCATCTCCGACCAGCGAGGTCCGCGGGAGATAATTTCACTTCTCTTCTACCACCCTGGGAGACATTGCCCTAAGCGCCACCTAGGTACGCGCCCTCTATGGATGGCAGGCTCCCCCGAGTTAGATCTCCATGTGAGCACCTATTCCGTTGATAACGAACTGAATACTAAAAGGCATGGAAATGATATTGGTTGCTAAGCTCAAGAAGAAGCTCGGTATTCGGGTGCCATACGAGTTTACGCAAAATAACCTTTTGAACCGAATTGATGCCCATTGACCCATATTGAAGCAGATAGTAGTTGGCGGCACCTAAAATGAGCCAGAAAAGTGCATGGCAAAATTAAAGTAAGCCAGCGCAAAAGGTCGCCAAGCCCAGATTAACGTCCAAGAAAAATTTACTATGGGTTTGGTGAGATTGGAAAGGTTGGATTGGTGGATGATTCCACTCTGATCTGCTACCAACTGGTCACACATTCAATTCGGAGCTCTACTGTAAAAAACTAACTAACAGGAAGCGTTTTGTGTTCCATCAGGACCGGTCAGTCAAGCCACACTCATAACTGGCGACGCGCCAGAGGAAATCGACTAATCTACTACCACTTTTTCGATAGGCTGTCCAACACTAGCATCCCGCCAAGATGGGAATGACAAACTCAAAGCTCATAGAGAAGAGGGCAAATCAGTTTTTACGCGAATGTTTCCAAGCTAGAAAATAAAGTAGTCTATGGAGTTTTTTCAAAAGAATTAGTATTAGAATTGTCGGCCCGACTTCCGGACTACTGCAACGTCCATCAGGTAGAAGTCTTAGACATTAAATCTGCGAGACATAGAGATATTGAAGGAAATTGCAAGACCGATGAGCTAGCCATAAAGGATACTAATCTTCAACTGCTTGAAAACAGAGGTAATATTGGAATTCCTATGGCAACTTGCAATTAAAGGACAAAAAATAACATCTTCTAGGAGGTCAATAGGTCATAGAGAAAAGAATATATTTGTGTTGGCCGCAAATAGACAAGAGAAGCTAATTTGGCCGCAATAGATAAGAGAAGCTCAGGAGAATTGCTTAAACTCTCAAGGAAGAACATCTCTCAGGCCCTGGCTTGTGTCACTGGTCATCGGGTGTTAGGTAGGCACTCTTTTAGCCGAGGAGTATTTTCTCATGAATACTGCTGTCAATAATATTACTCAGATGCAAGACAAGTTTGGGCACCCCACCACTGGAAAGCATTTCAGGTTGCACCTTGGCACCGAACTTACATTTTACTGCAACGAGTTATATAAGAATGGAATCGAAATGGAATGCATTCTGGAATATACTAATACATATGCATGTAAGTTTGAATTTTTAAAGGAATTCATAGTTTTTGTGAAGAGTATTCGTATGTACGTGATGTGCCACGCATATTGCATATTTCGACTTTGGTCGGTTGAATCGTAATGTGCGGTTATTTATGCATACATTACTAAGCACATAAAAATACAGTGAAGCTGGAATAATTTGAACTTTTTTAACATGAAATTTTCGATAAAGAATATCAATATTACTATAAGAACTGTGAGATTGTTCGCAATGGCGCTGCATAACCTGAAGTCAAGTAAAAAGTAATTCTATATTGATTGAATTGATTACTGTCTCAAGTGCCTGTCAACAACACAAATCTCGTTCATATGATAAATCATTCTGAGGGCGAATGTGGGAGTGTACCACAAGGATCAGTGATGGGACCAACTTTGTGGAACTTCACGCAGTGTATGATGCAGTTCTGAAGTTGAAGCTTCCGGCAAACGAAGAAATTGTGGGATACGCCGATGATATTGCGCTGGTGGTAGTTGATAGAAAACTTGGGAAGTGGAAAAGATGGCTTAACGAGGCTCAGTCAGATTTAGCCGGTCACAAAACCGAAGTTGTTCTAATAAATACTAGAAGGCGAAAGTCATTTGAGCTGCACAAAGCTACCTAAAGTATAATCTCGAAGCAGGCGATAAAATATCTGAGGGTCTGGACCGACACAAGACTTTGTTTCAGGCAGCATTTATTAAATGTAAGTTCCAAGGCGGCTTCTGTCAATTTTGCCCTGACGCGACTCCTCCCTAATTTAGGAGGGCCCAACGGAAATTGCAAGCGACTACTCTCATGAGTTGCTGCCACCATAATTCTCTATGCAGTACCTAAAGCACCTAAAGCCAAAAAGTCTAATCTATCGGAAGTCACCCAGTCATGCAGGCAAGGCGCGCCGCGTGTAGCTTGCGCGTATAGAACGGTGTCTGATGATGCAATAACTATAAAGGTACCTCTGTACCTCTTGGCAGATGAAATGTATCAGCTCTAAAACGTGCAAGGAGCACGGCCCACATTAGTACAAAAAGCAGATGAACGACTGCTGCCAATAGGCCGGTGGCAGCAGCGGTGGGATAATCACAAAGCGGGCATTGGACCTACAAACTCATACCACGTATTGATGAGTGCTTAATGAGCAAGCATGGAGACACCAACTATCCCCTATCGCAGTTGCTCAGCGGACATGGCGGTTTTCAGGAATACCTGAACCGTTTTAAGGTGGCAGACAGTTCTTTCTGTTCAAACTGTCCGAATACCAACGAAAACGCCATGTTTTATTCCGACCGATTCAGAGAGGAACGAGCTATGCTCGAACAAGCCCTGGGTCATCAACCCTCATACGAGATATGTGCGCAAGATAAGTGGGAGGCAGCCCAAACGTTGGCAGGTAAGATTAGCACAGACTTTTGAGTGAAACAGAAGACAAGATGGTAGTGGGTTAATATAACACTACTGCAACTATTTCGAACCACCTATAATCACAGTGGGTGTAATTCGGACTATCGACGGTGTATAGCCTATAGAACCTGTTGTGTTTTCGGACTTTCGTTACTTTGGTGATCCCAGGGTAGAATTAGCCGAGGTGGAGAATTGTTATAGTATTAGTGGGAGCGTGTCCCACATACCATTGGTGTAACGGCACCTTTGAGATCTATCTAACATTTTGATTTAAACTTCCTTAAAAAACAAAAAAACAGAAACCCAGCTCTATCCTAAGTTTAATAAGTGAACTATGCCTGGATGAGGTAGTGTGATAATTAGAGGGCATAGAAGACCATGAGGTCGAAGTGAAAAGCTTGTAGAAAATTAATCTAATCTAATATGTGAGTAAATGAAAATATATATTTTTGCTTAGTTTTCTCTGATTTTATTCAAGGTTCTGTTTTAATAAAGTCTCACTGTAGCAGTATACCATTTAGAGTAGCAAAATATCCCTGCAGGGAAGTTCACTAGTGGCATAATTTAGTCACTTTCCAGTTATTTTTCATTAAACCAATTGTTGGAGTTTAAACGATTAATAAGAAGTACATAATTTCCCACAACCCCTTCCTTTTTTGCCAGTTCGGAACCAGCACTAAATTTGAGAGCTGGGACTTGGTAGCTCTGCTTCCCTTGTGCGGCAGTTCCACACCAATAGCAAATTCGATAAAAATTTTCTATAAGAACTAAAACTTTAAAGAATCTAAAACTGCTGCCACTATCAAAATGGACGATAATATAGAGCATTGGGAAGCTTTTCTGTAGGTCCTACTGGAGGAGGATTTTTCAATTTTATTGCTTTCTTTTTACTGTTTTCTTATCTTATCTATAAACTAGACTTACCTAATCGAGATGATAAATTGTTCTTTCGACTATTTTCCTTTTCTGAGCAATTCATCAAACAAGGATATCCCGGAGGATATGATCTGAGTACCATTCTGAAGTGCCCAGGTTCGAATCTCCGGGCAAAAAAAACCAAACGATAGAAAAAGTTTTTTCTAATAGCGGTCGACCATCGGCAGGCAATGGCAAACTTCCGAGTCTATTTCTGCCATGAAAAGCTTTTCATAAAAACCATCGGCCGTACGTAGGCGGCATAAAACTATGGATCTCTCCATTTATGGAACAACATCGAGACGCACACCACAAATAAGAGGAGGATCAATAAAGGGTGTAAGCGGCGATTACATATATTATATAAAAGTCGCTGTATTGCGATGGAAGGGACTTTCCTTCATGAAATAAATTGAGGCTGTTAAAACAACCTTTTTCTTTTATTTCCTTGGAGCGGACCTTGTATTAAAATGAGAAGTCGAAATTTAAGCCATAAAAATTAATAAATGCTCATATTTCATTAAAAGCATTTTAAGGATTTATAGCACACCACTATTTTTTCATTAAAATATAGATCCAACTTTGTACAGAATTAAAAGAAATCAAAATTTTTTTCTATTGGGTATGGGAATAAGTTGTCGTCCTTTCTTAGCTAAAGTTACGAATTATTTAAACAATTAAATAATAAATGAGAATATGTGAAGTATGTGCTATTGAAAGCTACAACTTTACTTCATCTTTCAGACAGCATACGGATCCCTCTGACGAAAAGCTCGAGTTCTTTTGACTTGATCCATTCATTGAGCCAGTTTGCGATGCTCTCGTAAGAAGTGAACCGCTCACCAATAAGGGCTGACTGCATTGATCGAAACAGATGATAATCCGATGCAATATCTGGGGAATACGGCAGTGGGGAAAGATTTCCCAATTCAGTCCCTCTAAATATTGCTGGATCGATTTAGTAACGTGTGACCTCCGTTGTCATGCAGTAAAAGCAGTTTGTCATGTCTACAGTCTCATTCCGACCGCATTACCTGCAGTCGGTAAAGATCGCCAGTGATGGTTTCAGATGGTTTAAGAAGTTCATAATAAATGACACCCTTCTGATCCCACCATGTGAACAATATGACTTTTGAAGCATGAATATTGTTTTTTTTTGCTGTCGATGGGCCTGGTTTACCTTTTCGACGCTTAGGGTTATCATAAGACATCATTTTTTCATCGCCAGTGACGATGCGATGCAGAAAACATTTTCTTTTCTTCTTCTGCCGTTCAAGAAGCATCTCACACGTCAGCAAACAACGTCGTTGTTCCAGAAAAACACTCGGAGGCTTGCCATTGCTTGCCAAGGGGCGCCCGCTATTAGAAAACACTTTTTCGTAATTTTGGTGTTTCACCGAGATTCGAACTTACGTTCCTCTCTGAATTCCGAATGGTAGTCACGCACCAACCCATTCGGCTACGGCGGCCGAAAATACTATTGGTCAATATGCGACGCAAGTGCTGTTTTTTCGCGACGATTGTCGACATTTTTGACGTCAGATAAAAAATGACCTTTACGCTTCAAACGAATGTCAACCACTGCGATCGAGACCTCACATATACACCTTCAAATCACCAGTATACTATATTACTAAAGCGAACACAAATATAGTATCATCAGCGATACCTCTTTTACGCGGGCGGTAACTTATTCCCATCCCCAATAAAAACTTCTAACTTTTTAACCAAGACTTTTTGGTGGAGTATTTCTGGGTATGCAATTTTATAGCTCATTGAATTTTCGTACAAAGTGCTGTTTTCGATGAGCTGTCACGCCTTTTCTTCAATACAAAAGTAGATACTCGATTTTTTTTTTTGATACGGAAGAAAAACCTGGCTCGCAGCACGAGAGCATTAGCTTCAATCGTAGTCAACCTTATGGATACGTCTCGCTTTACGGGAATTTTTGTTTTTTGACTGTTTTACTTCAGGATCCACCACTCGAAGTGTACCCTACTTCAGACCGCGAAGAACTGAAACGAAAAATGATATCAAAGTCAAGCCTAACAATATCCAAAAGGCGCATGATCTCACACCAGGGCAGCAACAAGTCAGACTTGTGAGAGCGAAGTACATAGTTGCTTCGCTTGGCCGGAAGAGGCCAATTTCCGAACATTTGGTTTTCTGACGAGAAAATTTTTCAAATTGAGCAATTCGTAAACTCCCAAAACGATAGGGTTTATTTGACCGACCGTTCATACGAGAATTTGAGTCATCGATTGGCCAACAGGAGGCGGCACCCGCCACGGGTAATGGATTGGGCCGCTGTAATCGCAGTTGGGCGCTCTCCAATCGTTTTCATCGAGCCTGGCGTCAAGGTAAATGCGAAATATTATCGGAAAAGTAATCTGGAGGTTGCTTGGAGAGTATTCTGTGACAGACCATGAACGTTTCAACAGGAATCGGCACCATTCGAGTGAATCAAGAATGGCTAAAAATCAGCGTTCCGAACTTCATAACGTCCACACAATGGCTCTCAAATTCATCAGACGCGATTCCGATGGATTATTCTCTTTGAGCCATTTTGGAGAGCAAGGTCCGCACTAAAAGATCACCAGTCTCTAGGCGCTGAAAAAAGCCATTATTCGCGAGTGAGCCAAAATCCCAGCAAGTCACATTCGGTAGCTTGCGATTCGTTTCTGAATTGTCTCAAGATCATAGTCAAGGCAAAAGGTGGTCATATCGAGCAAAAGTAGACTGATTCTTAGTTTTGTATTCTTTTCACACAGTTTTTACTTTGAAATGAATAAAAGTAGTTTTACAAACTAAATTTGCGGCCGTTTTAATTGGTTATACTTCGATTAAGTCCAAGAAATACGAGATTGGACTTGATATAATCGCAGTCATTACTCGTTGCCACTGTTGTAATATGGGAGAAGACTGATTGTTTCTGTTTACTTTCTGGCTTCGGTATGGTCACACTCTTCTTCTCGAGTAAAGGCAGAAGTCGCTATTTTCGGTAGAAGCGCCGAACTGGTGGTCCTCAATCAGCCAGTACGTACTATTTTAGAAACTGCTTGCTTCACAAGCTTAAATTTTTCCAGCAGGGACAGTTTAGGAATTCACCAACACTTTGTCGTGCCCTCTAATTTGTCAATAGAGGTCAATGGGTATGTTTTTTGGGCTCTGCTACATACTTTACGGTATGTTAATGTCAGTGAGAAACAGTTGAGGAAAATTACTTAATATTATTTAAAAAAAAGGTATAAAATAAAATAAATGTGTTACATTTTTTGTACGCCAAAATTTGAAGGCGGCTTGCGTCAAAAACTCTTTTGAGTTGATAGATTTAAGCGACGCGCATGAGACAAATGTAAATACGCTCAAGTGCTTTCACTACTGTTTTTTGTTGTTTTTCGTATGTATTTGTTGCTTTCTTTTCGCCAAGTGCTTAACTAATGTGGCGCGCAGTAAAGTGACATCTCAAACAAACTAAAATTCACGCACTATTGAAAAGGTACTTTTGGAGTACTTGGCAGAGGAACTTTCCTACAAGTGGGTACACACACACACACGCACTCATACTTATAAAGTATACAGGAACACGTGGATTTTCAAGCAGGATATGCGCTGGTAAATGGAGCATTGCGAATAGAGCAGACTTCCTGTGTAGCACGCGCTGCTGAAGCATATCCTTGGGAAGGGACGCGTGCGCGCGCTACTCAAAATAGAAATGACAGTGCTTGAGTACAATAAATGGACGGCATACACTTGTGATGCTCATAGGAATAGCTGCACGGGCGGGCGCTACCAAATCAAAATAAAACCAATGGCATAAATGTTAGGGAAGCGCAACAAGGATAACAAAAAATAAATAAAATAAAATAAAAATAAATCACAGCACTTTTTGAAATGAAATTGAAAACGTCGGTAAGCGTCGTAGACTATGTGCAACAAAAAAAAAACAGGGAAGAAGATGAAGAAGAAGAAAAATGAAAGGACAATGGATTTGCTTAAGTGTTCGCAAAGGTCGCTTAGCATAAAAGTGAAAACAAATCAAAGTTGAAAGACAAGAATAACACAAGCACACAAATACATGCACGCATACTTGCATACATACATACATACATACATACCAACATTTAAATAAAGAATTCATTCAAAGGCACAGCGCATGAATGGCTGAATGACTGAGCGAAGACTCAATGCGCAAATGAAATTGAGAGCAAATATCCTTCCGGTGCGCGCACAGGAGGACGTCTACCTTTGACAGTGAACGCGAAACAGGATATGTGCGATCGTGCATAAAACGTCAAGAACAAGTGTTTTCCGCTCCTGGTCCACAAATGGATTTTGAAATGCATTCATACGCAAAAATACAACAATGATCGCGCGCACACAATGGAGCGTAAAATTTTATTTTTATTAAAATTTTTTTTTTTCATTAAAAAATTTGTTTTTTAATTTTTTTTTCATACAAATGGAAAAGGTAGACTATGTATAGATGCGAGTCCAGCGGCAGTCAGCTAAAGAAAAGCCAAAATTTACAATAATAGCATAAAAGGTGAATAATTTAAAATTTTTGTTGGTCTGCATTTTTTTGTTTTTCTGCCTTTTTGTTCCTGGCTGCTGCAGCAAGCGCAAACACTTGCAGTCGCACCGGAAGTGGGTGATTTTTTCTTCCTTGCATTTCAACTACCTTTTATTCCCAAAAAAAACATTCTTTAAAATCGCTTTTGTGGAGCTCTGATTTCTTCCTTGCTTTTCTTGCTTTCATTTATTGTTATTTTAATTTTTCTTGTTTGTGATGAAATAAATGATGACTGAGTGACTGTGTGACTGGCTGGTTTTGTTGTGGTTTGAAGTTTACAACAATTATGCATGACAGCACAAAGAAGTCGGCTTCACTTCACCTGAATAATTACAAACAATAATAATTTGCATACATACGCAGCCCTGTAGGAAAATCCACTCCAATTGCGAAGCGGTTTTTTTGGTGCTGCGTTTTTATCCTTCGCCTCTTCTTCTTCTTGATTGGCGCGACAATCCCTAACGCGAGTTTGGTTGAGTTCAACAAAGTGCGCCAGCCATTTCTTTCTCGTGCTAACCGGCGCCAATTGGACACACCAAGTGAAGCCAAGTCCTTCTCCACCTGATCTTTCCAACACAGAGGAGGCCTTCCTCTTCCTCTGCTACCACCAGCTGGTACCGCATCGAATACTTTCAAAGCCGGAGCGTTTGTAGCCTTTCGGACGACATGACCCAGCCAACGAAGGCGCTGGAGCTTATTCGCGGCATCCACTGCTCCATTGCCTGCGATACTCGGCATTGCTAATGTGCAAAGATCCAAAAATTTTCCATAAAATCTTTCTCTTAAACAAACGAAGTGATGCCCCATCGGATGTTGTCATCGTCCAAGCTTCTGCGCCATACGTTAGGACAGGCATTATGAGAGCCTTACAGAGTTTTAGTTTTGTTCGTCGAGGGAGGACTTTTCTACATTATTGCCTACTTAGTCCAAAGCATGTTAGGTCCAAAGTAAGTAAATGCTGGTTCCTAGATAAACGAAGTATCTTACAGCCTCGAAATGACAACTGTCAATAGTGACATGGGTGCCTATACGCGAGTGCGCCGACTGTTTGTTTGATGACAAGAGGTACTTCGTTTTGTTCTCGTTCACCACCACACCCATTCGTTTTGCTTCTTTCTCCAGTTTGGAAAAGGCAGAATTAACAGCGCGGTTGTTAAGGCCGATGATGTCTATATCATACTCCAACGCTCTTATAAAAAACTGTTCCAAAGCGATTAAGTTCTACGGCTCGCACGATCTTTTCCGGCATCAGGTTAAAGAAGCCATAAGACAGCGTGTCACCCTCTGAAACTTCGTTTGGTATCAAACGGCTCGAAAAGGTCCTTCCCAATTCTGACGGTGCTGCTGGTATTGAGCAACGCCATTTTGCACAGCCGCATTAGTTTTACGGGGATACCAAATTCAAACATTGTGGCATATAGGCAACTCCTTTTCGTGCTGTTACCTCTTACTATACTATACGAAATTTGGTCCGGCAAATACTTGTTCGAAGATAAAAACCTAAGTGAACTTCTCCCAATCCAGAAGAAAGGTAATCCTACAATGTAGACCAATTATCGTCGAACAACCTTTTTCAGTACTGCGAATGTGTGAAGGATTGGCGACTAACGCCAACAAATCGATAGGGGCAACCAAAAGAGGCTTAAACAACTCGTAACCCTCTCCAAGTATAGTCTGAGAATGCTCACGGGCATCCTCACAGGCCACTGCAGACTGCGAAATCATCTGCACATGATCCAGGTTTGGTCTACGGACTTGGCCAACTGAAGCCAGAGGAAAGACACATACGATCAATCCAACTCCGCTCTATATTGAGAATAATAAGGGAACTGGGCTTGGATGAGGAACTGTAATGAGTAGAGAAAACAAAGGTCGGAGTGTGAACCTCCTTCATTCATTCATTCAATCGATGGGACCTTACATGTGTCCCTCAGCTCTAACAAATCTATCAACTCACCATTGAGCAGATTTTAGCACAGTTCGTCATATCCTAGCGAACATCCAGCAGAGAAACAAATCAGCACGCATCACATTTTCATCGTCGATTTCAGAGACACTTTTGACAGTACGAAGTGAAGCTGACTATATGAAGATACCCCACATGACACTTACCACCTCTTAACCTGCCCACTTACATCCACTTGTCTACCACCTCTCTCTTTTTGATCCTATCGAGTTTCAAGTTTTCTGGACCACTGGAGCACTGTTAGATGAGATGAAAACAATTGATGGCTTCACCATACAAAGGCAGAGCTAAACTGCCACGACAACAACAACGATATGTCTAATTTTAGGATCCCCGCTAATCTTCTGTATATGATTGGCTATGTAATCGTAGATTGAGTTCCTTTTCAAATCGGGAAGCACTTTCATGAGCCGAAAGAGGTTTTAAACAAGACACTCCTCTATTTTGTGCGACTTCTTCAATCTTATTTTGAGATACCCGTTAAACTTACATAGTTAGCTCTGTACTCGTTGAATGACATTGTACAAGGCCCCAGTTCAATTCAAATCGGGAAAGAGGTCTACGAGCCGTTTGTAACCGAAAGATGTTTCGAAAAAGGTTTTAGGTTAATTTAGGCACCATAACATTACGTTTGGCTCATTCCACAGCACCACTTCTGCTTACCAAAAGTGCTCCACTAGACACTTTATATCATAACTTCAACCTTCATATCAAGAAAGGTGCGGCTTTGAGAATAGGTTAAAATCGTTTCACTGCTCTGTTTCGTGCGACTTCTTAAAACCAATTTTGTGATCCCCGCTAAACTTATAAGGTTGACTATGTATTCGTAGAATGACGTTGAACCCAACCACAGTTCCGTTTAAGTCGGAAAGCCACGCTGGAGAGAATTCTATCTTCCTTGTTGTGAAGCATCTTCTTCAATCCGATAGTGCCGAGGTACACAGATGGTATTCATATTATTGTCCTAGGAAGCAAAATAGGTTGGTGCAGCGATAAAGTAGTCAAGACAAAGTGCTTCCTGGTAACATGCATGGAGTCTTTGCGTATTGTGACACAAGTAGCAATAGGTTTGAAGTTTTTAGGAAGTTTCTATACATTTATTCGATCCAACATTAAAAACACCAAAAACCAGTCAAGCGCAAAATAACTCCTACCAGCAGATACTATTTCGGGCATAGTAAATAATTCAAAAGCAGAGCTCCCAAAATCACGATCTTCGAATCTCTCGTCTTGCCTTTTTTTTTATATGACAGAAAAACGCTGAGTAAAGGTGAGAATCCTTTGGGAACATTCGAGATAACTATTCAACGCAAGATCTATGACTCTCTTCCACTGGGGTATCGACTAAGATGTAATGATTAATTATACAGGTTTTATACAGGCATGGGCAGAATCAAACGCATACATATACGAGTAGAAAGACCAGTTGGCTGAGTATTGTCACGCATATGAACGAAGATGATCCCACGAAAAGGTCTTCAACTCATTCCATGCTTGGACAGCAAAAGCAAGGATGTCCACAAACAAGATAGTATGAGTAATTGGCGGAACTTCGCAAAGGCTGTCCTTTCAATTTCCGGTGGATTTTTATGCTTTGGCTCAACCCAACAAACTAGAGCAGTGTCAATTAAAAAAAGAAATAATGCCGATAACATTAGTATATGAGTGTTTCTGACAATTAAAAAGCGGTTTGCCGCCTTTTAAGAGACATGGTAGCATATTTAGGCAGTTAACATCGTATTTCTTTGAACTTCAAACACGTTTGAATTTCTCTATCCGCAAACTGGATTTTGGGGGCGTGCCAGAGCAATCTTTCCAAATAGGCAGGATGTAACGAGGGGAACTCTGTATCGGTGCTGGTACTTCTGTCTGACGGCTCCAAGATGGAGTCAGGAGTTGGAGCTGGAGTTTTCTCTAAATCAGCCAATTTATCTATGTCCTTAAAATTCCCAAGTACTGCTAACATATAATATATTTCTCAGTCTTCGCGATCCAGCAGGCATGCAGAATGCTTAGTGAACGTGGAAGCGAGGGAGATATTAACATTTTTTCCGACAGCCAAGCAGCGTTCAAGGCTCTGACGACGCCATAGTGCAGATCCAAACTAGTAAACTCCTGTAACGCGGAGATCAAATCTCTCGGGTGTGTAGGTAACATTTCTCTGAACTGAGTTTCAGGACATAGGAACATATAGGGAAATGAAATTGCTGATGAGCTTGCCAGGAAGGTCAGGACTGAATTGGTCTCAGAGACCTCCTACCAGATCATCGGCGTCCCCCAGACAGTTGTTAATGGGGAATTGCATAATCTGTTTATCAGGAGAACGTAGAACAGATGGAGCTCCATATATTCATGTGCTATTTCGCAAACCCTGTGGCCCCAGTACAATAAACGCAGGACTCAGAAAGTTTTGGGGATTCCACGTCATTCCATTACCACACTCGTAGCTGTGTTTACCGGTCATTGGAAGATCAGCACACACGCGAAAATGATATATGACCATTTAACCTCCATTTCAGAAGCTGTGGGGACTTTTCAGCGAAGAAGACTATTGAGTACCGAATTCGGCAGCCTGAGGATTAAGGTCACTGGGTGATCCTTTCTTCGACAGCCTGGAAAAGTGCGCCAACCTAAAACTCATCAATCTTCCTTGGCCACCAGTAACACATCGGTCAATAAGTCCCGGGCCTGACCTCTAGATAGCGTCACTAATAGCATATCGATTTTTTTATTTAATAGGTTAACCTCTAAAGGTATACTGTCAAAATTTCAAGACATTCGGTTTATTATTTACCAAGTTACAGTGCTTTAAGTGATACTTTTGCTATTATTAAAAACAATGAATTCAAAGCAATTTCGTGTGTTGATTTATCATTGTTTTCTTATGAAAAAAAATACCGTTGAAGCAAAGCAATGGCTCGATAAACGTTATCCGGACTCTGCTCCATCGGAAACAACCATGAAACGATGGTGTGTTGACTTTAAACGTGGCCGTACAGACACCGATGATGCTGAACGTCCTAGTCGTCCAAATGAGAAAGTTACTCCAGAAAATATTGAAAAAACCCTCAAAATCATCATGAGCAATCGAAAAGTGAAGTTACAAGAGATAGCTGACATCCTGAAGATATCAAAAGGCAGTGCGTTCACTGTTTTGCATGAAC
Organism: Anastrepha ludens; assembly: GCF_028408465.1. Taxonomy (NCBI): domain Eukaryota; kingdom Metazoa; phylum Arthropoda; class Insecta; order Diptera; family Tephritidae; genus Anastrepha; species Anastrepha ludens. The sequence goes on from NC_071499.1 coordinate 17,969,896, forward strand.
GTTTGGGTATGAAAATCAAATCGCTGTTTTAAGCGGGATAAGTCTGAGTTTTTGCGTCGATATGTCACAATGGATGAAGCATGGATTCACCACTACACACCAGAGTCGAAACGGCAGTCGTCTGAGTGGACTGGACCCGGTGAAGGCCGTCCAAAGCGACCAAAGACGCAACAGTCAGCCAACATTAACCGAATAAACCGAATGTCTTGAAATTTTGACAATATACCTCTAGAGGTTAGCCTATTAAATAAAAAAATCGATATGCTATTAGTGGCGCCATCTAGAGGTCAGGCCCGGGACTTTTTGACCGATGTGTTAGATATATGAATGTTGGAGGTCTCATAATGGTATCAAAGCAGCGCCTTAGTGCTACTTGGGGAGTGCCAGACTGGTACTTCAACCATTTCACCTGCCTATCTTTCTGCCAATGATGTAAATATTAAAAAAAAAATTAAATTTTCATTCGAAATGGTCACCATTTTCCTTTACATAAGCCTTCAAACGATTAGGCCACTCAGCCATGGATATTGACGTCGCTACTCGAACCAAAGATTGTTTCAGACTCTCCAAATTTCTGTGACTTAATCGACAGGCTATGTTTCCTCTCTGACCCCAACTGTAGTCGAATGGATTCAGATCTGCTGGGTGGTTGTTGTTTTGGGAGCTGGAGCGGAATCTTACTGGCTGATCCATTGAAAATAGTACTGATCAACTGCTTCACCACGACTTTCCACAGAAATAAAGAGATATAACGCCTTCACAAGACACTTCCCACCAAGCCATTACGGAGACTGGAGGTAGCTGAGCTGAACCCTTGGAACAACATTTTTTACATCTTTAGAAGTTTTAGCATAGATTTTGTCGTTTTGCTTATTAAAAACTTCGTCAACCGTGAAATTTTTCTCATATGTGACAAGAATATTTTCAAGGCCGTTGATCGCGTGTCACCGAAGAAGCTGCTTGCATCTGTCGAGTGTAATTTTCTTTAAGCGGACTTGATTTTCTGATTTCTAAGGGGATTCCTGCGAATATCTCGAACGGCTCTTATATATAGCTGCACTAATTCAAATCACGCGAGGTCGACCACTTTTTTTCTGTCCGTCACTTCAGATGTTTGGGAAAAACGACTGATCGTGCGGTTAACAAACCCTCTCGAAATAAAGGGTTTTCCAATAAGAGGTGTTATTTTGATATGCAAAGAAAAATGCTATTTTTAAAAATAAATTATCGGATGTTTATTTCACTATAAAGAGGAAGGTATACCGTTAATAGTGGAAAATAACATCAGGCAAATGACCACCACGACCACGCTTACAGGGCAATATCTTTTTTATGAAATTTTCCACAACCGAATTGCAAAGTGGCTGCCCTATGTCCTCGATGGCCTCCCGACTTCCATCTTTGAGGTCTTAAATCAACCTCGGGCTGTTGGAGTAGATCTTCTCTTTCCCGTGGCCCAAAGAAAAAAGTCACAAGGTGTTAAATCACAAGATCTCGGTGGCCATTTGTGGTCACCTCTTCGAGAGATAACACGGTCCGGAAACTTTTCCCGTAAAAGATCAATAGTTTCGTTGCTTATGTGGCATGTAGCTTTGCTGTACTTTCGAGTTATCGCAAAGGATTATTTGGAAAATACATGAAGGATAATCCAAAGTACCACTGGGCTAAGTATTATTCTCTATTGGAGTATGTAAACGCAAATGTGTTTCATTTCTCATACAATGTTTGACTAAAGTACACTACACATTACTATACTCGTATACTGGGTTATTCATACCAATAATTTTTTTGTTATTACAAAAAATTGTTTTTGCGGTTTTCTTTTTATTTTCATTTTTTTTCTTCCTTTTCATTATTTGTATCCTATTGTCCTTTTCAATCTCAATTGCCATACCATGGTGGTGTGCTTACATACATACGAACATATATTAGTAAAAATAAAAATAATACCTGTCACTTGAGAAAGGACACCTGAAATCATACCACGGCATTAGTTTTAGAAATGTCAGTGTTGTGGGTGTTTGCGCGTGTCAGCGAAAATTCAAATTTCCATATGAATAATTACATATCCATATGTATGTATGTATGTATGTATGTGCGTATGCACATGTGTGTGTGCGTGTGCTCAAATAAATAGTTAAATACTATATTTATTTATAATTTGAGGTGCTTGAGTAAATCCATATGCCAGGTCATTCAAGTGTCTGTGACATGAGGCAGACCGTGACAGTGGTCTAAAAATATGTATGTATATATGTATGTATGTGTAGGCTATTTTGAAATAGAAGTTCACAGAAAAGAAGACTATAAATCATATTTCTATGGAAAATTCCTTTCCGCTCCAATCGCCTACGCCACTTTGGTCATACTTTTTTCCATGCAAACGGGAGTCAATTGGAATCGAGGTAGCGAAGTAAGAACTTTTCCAACTTTATTATTCGAATGGAGAGAGGAGATAGGGATCAATTATACGACCTTCCTTTAAACTCCATACTATTATCTTCTTCTTCTTAAGTCGTTACACAAGTTGTTCACTTACTAGGTGCAGCCCGTTCATACCACATTCCCATGACAATCGGTTCTACATCTGATATGGCCAAGCTGAAGTGAAAACAGAAACCTGGTAACAGACATGCAGAGCTTGCTGATGATATGGATGAGTCACTTCTCAAAACTACTAAATGGTGATGACGTGAACACCTCCACCAATGGGGAAGTTGACCCGAGTAGTGCAGTTTTTGATGATGGTGGCGACGTTCCACCGCCCGACTAAGTCGAGAACTTGAGAGCTTTTGCTCGACTTAAGAACAACACAGCTGCGGGAGCGGATGGCCTGCCGGCACAGCTCTTCAAGGCCGGAGGGGATGAGCCATCGTAAAGCATGCAAATACTCAGAGGCAAAATATGGTCAAATGAAAGTATACCCAGTGGCATCTCAGTGTTCTCTGTCCAAACCACAAGGAAAATAACCACACAAACTGTGCCAACTACTGTGGGAAAAGCCTTCTCAGTATCGCATACAAGGTCCTATCAAGCGTACTTTGTGAAAGGCTGATTGGACCGTATCAGTGTGGTTTCAGGTCCGGTAAATCTACCATCGATCAGATTTTCACCTTACGCCAAGTCCTGTAGGAAACCCAAGAGAAGCAGATCGACACCCATCACCTTATCGTCGATTACAAAGCTGCATTCGACAGTAGGATTAGGGGATCACCTGTAAGTCACCATGTCTGCATTTGGCATTCCCGCAGATCTCATCCGGCATTGCAGGATGACCCTAACCAACACACCCAGCGCAGTGAGAATTGGCAAAGATCTTTCTGAGCCATTTGAAACGAAGCGGGGTTTCTGACAAGACGATTCCTTATCATGCAATTTCAATTTGATGATGGAGAAAATTATTCGCCAAGCCAACACCGGCATCTCCGGCACTATTTTCTATAAAAGTCTCATGCTGCTCGCTTACGCCGATGATATCGACGTTGTTGACATTAATTAGCTGGCATCATGAAAAAGAATCTCGTAGAGTGGGTCTTGCGGTATACGAGGGCAAGACAAAGTACCTTGTGTCGATTGGGAAGTATAAGAGTTCGGCATAGTCAAAGACTTTGTCTACTTAGGATCCAGCAACAACGTCAGCAAAGACATCCAGCAAAGAATAACTCTTCCCAATAGGTTGTTGTTGTTGTAGCAGCAATACTAAACCCTGTCAGTGTAGTGTAAATCACCGGTCGTCTTCGTTTAACGCACCTAAAGGTAGGCCCAGGAAACTTGCTGTTTGAACAGGTCTGGTTCAGAGGGAGATGGAGGTTAGATGATTGGATTTGATGGGGCATGTGAAAAGGTGGTTAGTGTCGTACGAGGTGCCTTCACATGCTGAGCATATGTTGGGTATCTCGCGATCAATTCTGGATAAGTAGGAGCTTAGTCTGCTACAGTATCCAGAACATACTGTGCCCAGGTTACGCGGTTGACGGGGTAGCTGGAGCTCTTCTTCTGCTGGTGGGGGTTGGACTCCGATTACGGAATTCGGTGGTCGGGAGCTTAATAAGGTGGTAAGGGTTTCGTTTATTGTCTGTCTAAACACTGTCCTGTTCAGTGTATGTCTGTTCCTTTTGTCCTGGAACTCGTCGGCGTAATTGAATAGGTGCCTCCTTACCTGCCTGGGAGGCGGCTCTGGCTCAAGCAGATGTCTACATGGGCGAAACCTGCTGTAACACCCTAGCAGGAACTTTTTGCTGAGGAGTTGTTTGTGCTCCTTTACTGGTAGCATCTGTGCATCGTTGTGAAGGTGTTGAAGAGGGGACATCAGAACGCAACCCGTCGCTGTCCGAATAGTAGTGTTTTGGCAAGTCTAAAGGTTTATCCACTGCGTGTCACTAGTTCCAGGCAACCAGACAGGCGCAGCACAGTTTAGAACCAGACGACTAATTACCTTAAAAGTTCGATAGCAACATTTCTTTGTCTTTGCCCCAAGTGCTGCCGGCAAGCGATTTGAGCACCTTGTTACGATTTTGGACTTTAGCGGCAATAGCGGTTGTGCGCGAAAGCTGTCGAAGGTTACATCCAAAGTTTTGGGATTGTTTACAGTCAGAATTGGTGTGCCATCGACATTTGCCTTAAGTTGCAGTTTGACCTCCTTTGTCCAGGTGGTGAAGAGGGTCGCCGTTGACTTAGTGGGGGAAAGTTGGAGATTCCTCGCAGTGAAAAAGCGAGAAAATTCGGTGAGGTAGTTGTTCACTTTGGAGTAAAGGCCATCGATGCCATTGCCCGACGCCATTATCGTGTAATCGTCAGCGTAGGAGACCAAGGAGACTTCCTTTGGTGGCTGGGAGAGTTTCGAGATGTAGAAGTTGAAAAGCAAGGGTGAAAGGACACCACCCTGCGCAACACCTTGTTTTATCTTCACTGTTTAGATGTATGGTCACGAAAAGTTACTGACGAGTGACGACTGCTCAGATAGTTCGCGGTCCACCTCTTCAGCCCTGGCGGGAGTGTCGACTGATGAATGTCATCTAGTAGCGTGGAATGACTGACTGTGTCGAAAGCCTTCTTTAGGTCCAACGCTCCTAAAACAGTCCTCTCGCAGAGGCGGTTTTGGTTAAGCCCGTAGTTTATCTCGGTGTTCATGACGGTGAGTGCCAGTAAACTAGCCCTGTCTAGTGAACCGTATATCTTGCCCATAGGTTATTGTTGTTGTTGTTGTAGCAGCATAAACATTCCCCATATATATGCTGAAGTAACAGTCCTTGGCCAGATATAAATCCGAGTCTTTCCGGTTACGTAGAACCGACTGTCGTGGGAACGGTCTTACTGTATGGCGCTGAGTCCGGGACATTGACGAGCGTCGATGGGCAGCTATTAGCAGCTTTGAAATAATAAAGCTCTCCATTGCGCTGAGGTTGAATCACGTCACATTAATACCGTCACCCGCTAAAGCTCCAAAAACTCTCGAGTAACGATCAAAACTGTGATCTGACTGTGTCGAAAGCCTTCTTTAGGTCCAACGCTACTAAAACAGTCCTCAGCAGAGGCGGTTTTGGTTAAGCCCGTAGTTTATCTGGGTGTTTATGACGGTGAGTGCCAGTAAACTAGTCCTGTCTAGTGAACCGCATCTCTTGCTTACTGTATGGCGCTGAGTCCTGGGCATTAACGAACATCAATGGGCGGCTATTAGCAGCTTTGAAAGAATAAAGTTTTCCATTGCCACCCGCTAAAGCTCCAAGAACTCTCGAGTAACGATCAAAACATTGACGTTCATTAAACGAATGATTCGCTGATTATCCAAAAAGGTGTGGTTGAAAGCCTACCGATTCTCTTGGCATGTGTTTGCATTCAGTATTGTAATATGCCTATTTGAAATCAGGTCTCGTCGCCCTCTACGAGAATATAGTAGAGTACACTGCTACAACAAGAAGAAAATAGTAGATGTTTTAAGATAAAGTCATCAGTAATTCATACTTAACATGTCCATATGACTTCTCATCCACAGGACGGCGATTTCCACTCGCAATATCTGTTTTCAACGCCTTGGTGCAATGTCAAATTCTTATAGTCGTATGAAAACTTTTTCTTGTTTAAAAAAGTTGTCCATTTAAAAGAATCCAGTTCTTTACTTCCAGTGCTTGTTAAACTTATATGTACATTTGTATGTACATATACTTATACATATATGCTTTTATATATAGTACCTCTAACATCTCCTTAAATAATTAATGAGACCATTTCACAATAGAAACAAATACAAACACATATCTTTCAGTGTTACACATAAAAATTTAATATGAGCCACTTAGCTTTAATATCCAAACAGCTTTTGAAGTGATGTAAATCAAAAATACATATAGATATGGTTATGGAAATACAATGTGGTATATATATTTTTTAATTAACTAGATTTTCGTTTTCTGTCACTTGTAATAATATAGCGCATATTCACACATATAGTTATCTATAACTTGAATGTTTGAAATGTTTAACTAACTATCCTTAACGGCCTAAGGGAGCCTTAGACAACACACCTTGTGTTAAGTTCACCATTTGTGAAGTGCATTTTGCGTATTGTATTTTGTGACACTTAAACCAGCTATTTGGTTTCTATTAGCAGTTGCGCAGTTCTTTTCAACATCGTTAGATTTGTCTTCTTTTTGCTTTGAGTATCAATTAATTAGAACATTTTCTTCTTGACCGCCGTATAACGTTCCATATATTCCTCGTAGCCCTCTAATTCGCCAAATTGTTTAGAGTTAAAAAGGTTACCATCCACAGATAGATTACAGATCTTTGATTCTTTTAGTATGCGTGGCGTAAATGCAGTTGCCTGCAAGCAATTCTCTTCTAGACGCAAAACTTTTAGCTTAGGACACACTGCAATCTCGTCGGAAAGTGTGGAAATTTGATTTTGATTTAAATTAAGCTCAGTCGCATACAGTGTGCCCACCTCCGAAGGTACGTTGGTGATTTTATTGCGCGATAAATCCAATACATCCAAGTGTTTAAGGCCGCACAACATGGTGGGGAATTCTTTGATTTGATTATTGGTCAGATTGACAGTTTTTAAATTACTGCAATTCGATAGAGTTTTTGGTATTTTCACCAAATAATTATTCATCACTAGCAGCACCTCAAGTTTAATTAGTTCACCTATCACGTCTGGCAGCTCGATGAGCTTGTTCCCGCTTAAATTCAGATGTTTGACCAGGGTGAAATGGCCGAGTTCATCGGGTAAACGTTCAAAACGATTTTCGGAGAGATCTAACAGTGATGAGAAAGATGTTAAAACTTAAATGTGAGCTTAGACAACGCAATGACACGGACTTACCTAGTGTTTTCAGGACGTTTGGGTAGTTTTTCAGTTGCGGTGGGAATTCCTGCAAGCGCTGCAGCGAAATCTTCAGTATGCCAGTTTTTTGGCCTGTTTCCAGATGCTGGCGCACTTGCTTGTTACCCATTATATCTACCGATTGAAGAGGTCGTAAGAAAAATAATTGCCACTACAGGTTTTTAATGAAAAAAATTAAAAATTACGCTCCGCCGATTTATTTGCTTCCAAACGATGAGTGATTGCTTTTGTTTTGGGCTCTACGAACAGCTGTTGCTGACGTTTGTGGGCGGCAGCGGCAGCAGCAACGGCTGAGAGTGCGGTAGTGTAGCCATGTCGAAGGAAATTTAGAGGATGGCCAGTGCGTTTTTGCGTTGAGCTCTGTAAGAAATTTGTTAATAAAAATGGAGATAATAATTAAGGAAAAATATATTTAAAAACTAGGAAGTGATGTATAAAATTAATGGCTTCTTAATATGTTGTTGTTGTTGTAGCAGCATAAACAGTCCCCATACTTACATACGGGGAATGCCGCTGCAGTGACAGCCCTTGGCCAGATGTAAATCCATGTCGTTTCGGTAACGTAGAACCGACTGTCGTGGAAACGCTTATTCATCTCTATATCATTTTGGTGATAGTGAATTTTCTAATAATGATGGCACTGCGATTAATAGGTGCGTCACCATGGGCCCGTTCCATCCGTTACATCAACGAATTTGACTACCAGCAAAATCGTTCCAATGACAGTTGGTTCTACGTTACCGGAACGGCCCGCATTTATATATATCCGTCCAAGAACTGTTACTCCAGCAACATTCTCCGTGCATGTATGAGGAATGTTTTGCTGCTACAACAACGACAACAATAACTACCAGCAAAATAGTAAGCCCACTCATCTAACACCTCTCTCCCTCTGGACTCAACCCGTCGAAACACCTAGTTTCCTGGGCCTACCGTTAGATGAGCTAGACGAAGACGACCGGTGATTACACTATACTGACAGGGCAAAGGTACTTCTACAACAACAACCCCAACTACCAGCAAAACAGAAATGAATTATGCGCACTTGAGTCCAAGACGCCGCATACATGCCGTACGCCCCGCCAGAACGCACAAAAACTGCCAACTTTCTACCTTTGCCATAATTTAGTACACTTACATGCGTTGTGTTGTTGTAACTCATATTTTGCACTGCTCGCACGAATCGGCAGATGTCGCTGCAAGAATTTTGTCTGGCAACACTCAACTTTGTAAACAGATGTGCAATCACCTCCGCTCTTGTTCTTCTTCTTATTACACTGTTGGCATTTTATCTCTTCGTGTAGAGTTTTTGCAATCTCAAAATTTTGAAAATAGAATTTTAAAATCGAACAGCTTGAATTTAGATATGATACACAGCCTATTTATTGTCAACAACAGCGGGTAAGTGAAGTTTATGTCAGTTGCTTTGTAATTTTTGAAAATACGAATGCTGTTCGGTCTGGCTTTCGCCACTTCCAGCTGTTTACTCTGCGCTTGTTTGCTCTGGTTTCTCTAAAAACTGGGAAAAATGTATAAATTTATGTAAAATTTTGTTATTATTTTTTCATAGCGATGTTTTCCTCGAAAAGCATTGGCGTTCGGTCGTATCGCGTTCTGTGTGTGACTACTTCCTGGATGCCCAACGTAATGCCCCATTTGTAAGTACAAACACCAGCAATTGATATCAATTTTTTGTTTATTATTTATAATATATGCCCATTTAGGATGTTCCTCCGGTAATTGCAACACCTCACTACTACCTCATCACAGTGCAACGCAACGGCATATCGCTGGTGGCTGCATGCAAGCAAGAAGTGCCACCTCTATTCGTCATAGAATTTCTGCATCGCGTGATGGACACATTTCAGGACTACTTTGGTGATTGCTCAGAATCGATTATCAAAGAAAACTATGTAGTCGTTTACGAGTTGCTCGATGAAATGCTGGACAATGGCTTTCCACTTGCAACGGAAAGTAATATACTTAAGGAGCTTATTAAGCCACCAAATATTCTGCGTACTATTGCCAATACCGTTACAGGAAAAAGCAAGTGAGTGGTATTGTTATATGTTACATACATATATAAAGTTTAACTGTAATTATGCATATGTCCGCTCACTTGTTAATATTGGCAGTGTCAGCACCACCTTACCATCGGGCCAGCTATCAGCTATACCCTGGCGGCGCAGTGGCGTGCGCTATAACAACAATGAGGCTTACTTTGATGTCATTGAAGAGGTCGATGCAATTATTGATAAATCTGGTTCGACCGTTTTTGCCGAAATACAGGGTTATGTGAGTAATATTGTTTGCATTATTGATTTCAATATTTTAACGTATTACTTTGCCTATAAACTACACAGATCGACTGTTGTTGCAAATTATCGGGTATGCCTGATCTGACGCTTTCTTTTATGAACCCACGGCTCTTCGATGATGTTTCATTCCACCCGTGCGTACGTTTCAAGCGCTGGGAGGCAGAACGCCTACTCTCATTCATTCCACCAGATGGCAATTTCCGTCTGATGTCCTATCACATTAGCTCACAATCAGTAGTCGCTATTCCTATTTATATAAGACATAATTTCTCGATAAAAACCGGCGAGCAAGGGCGTTTGGATTTAACTGTAGGCCCACGCACCACACTCGGCCGTACTGTGGATAAGGTGAAGCTGGAGATTGCAATGCCAAAATGTGTTTTGAATTGCATTTTAACGCCCAATCAAGGCAAATATACATTTGACTCGGTCACTAAAACGTTATCGTGGGAGGTGGGACGCATTGAAGTGTCCAAGCTGCCAAATATTAGGGGCACGGTAAGTTTTGGAAGTAATTTATTTGAGGAAATTTTATTTAAAATCTTATTCTACCCTCAATAGGTGTCAATCACGCCCGGCAGCACCAACATCGATGCCAATCCTTCTATTAATGTGCAATTTACCATTTCACAATTGGCTGTTTCTGGACTGAAAGTTAATCGTCTTGATATGTACGGTGAAAAATATAAACCATTCAAAGGTGTCAAGTACATTACTAAAGCGGGCAAATTTCAAGTGCGCATGTGAAGCAGTCAATCAATAGTTTAATAAAATTTTTTTGTCTGAAAGACCCAATATTGGAATTTATTATTGTAATTTTAGTTGCTCTTAAATAATGGGGTTTATGTTAACTTCAAGCATATTTTGCGGATTTAGAAGTACTATTTTCTAAGTTATATGCACTTGTATTATTATAATGGCTATAAAAGTAAGATTTCATTTGTAAAAATACACAAAAAATGTGCGAATTATAAAAAATGTGCATTGTTCCATATTTGTGCATAACTGCTGAGAGGCGCTAACACGTTGATCTGTTCAAATAAGGCAATAATAATAAAAGAATACAAGGCAAGCTAAATAAGCATCAGTCATTATGTAGTCTTGGTATTCAAGTAAATGGTTTAAAATTTCCCCTTATATTGCTTTGGCGGCGGCACTCATAAGCGCATGTAATTTGCTGCCTTTTATGCTATTTGAATGTGGATTTAACCAAAACAAGTTCAATTAAAACTGTCAAGGCAAAATATGGCAAGCATTGCGTATTGAAATACGATCTAAAAATATTACTTATCATTTTAATTTAATTTAAATTCACTCGTTTTTGATTAAACGCATTCAAATTCTCATATTTACAAGTTACATACACATGTCAGCCTTCATATATTGGGTTGGGGAAAAAGTAATGTCGTATTTTGTCAATTGAGCGCGACATTTAAACATATCTTTCGTTGTACTTATTGTATCGGGTCACACTAAACGGCGATTTGAACGACAACCTGTACTACAAGTGTCTCTTTGACAGTGTTGTGATCGTACGTTTCAGTCTTAAGGCCGGCGGGCCAATTAAAAGGTCAAAAAAATCGATTTTTTTTTTCCTGAAATCAATAGCTTAGATATTCAAGAACATGAGACACAAATTTTCAGAGTTAAATTCCAAGTATTTGCAGAGCTACAGAGACGAGCGTAGTGCGGCGTCGAGCAACCGTGCGCTTATTGTTGTAGTACTCCGCCCATTGACCATTGACTTTGAAGCGCGTTTTCTCGGCTTTTCATTTTCACGATTTTACCTAATTTATGTACACGATTGCAAAAAAACTAAACGAGCTATCCATTTCATTCAAAATGCGTTATCTTCAGTATTGTTTTCTCTTCTATGTGAACTAAAAAAAACATCCAAAAACTTTTTTTAAGCGACTTTTTCACGCAGTTGAAGAGTTTTTTTTTTCTTGAAAAACCACTTTTTTTTTCTATATTACCTTCCCCAAAAATTCGAATTTTACGTGTTTCTCCCAATTTTCTTAGTTCACATCGAAGATAATTACATCAAAATTAATAATCTTTTTTTTTTTTTGTTTTCAGATGAAAATTGCAAGTTGTATCTTGTACAGAAGTTGGATACTTCAGTGGCAAGGCGCTCTGGGAATCTATTGATAACTCGGCTTACAATATATTGTTGGAGATTGTACAAATTTTTTTTTTTAGTTCAAATATATATTAAACTATCCCCAAAACTTCATTTGGCTAATTATTTTTTTTTCTCATCCTACAACGCTTCGCGAAAACTACTGAATTTAGGACATCTAATTGGCCCGCTGGCCTTAAGTTATAGCGCGTCAAAGATGGAGTCCACCAAGCAAGAAATTCGTCATATTTTACGTTTTTACTACCTTAGAGGTAAAAATGATACTGTATTGCATCGATTTCGTTCTGGTGTAGTAGATGTCGAAGATGCACCCCGTACTGGTAGGCCAATCGTCGTACAGACTGATAAAATCGTTGAAATTATCCAAAGAGACCGGCATGTGAGCAATCGCTCGATTAGTCAGGAACCACAAAACCGTTTGGAACCATTTGCCGAAGATTGGATTACAAAAAAAGCTAGATGTTTGGGTGCCACACGTGTTGAGCAAAAAAATCTCTTAGATCGAATCAACGCTTGCGATTCTCTGCTGAAACGGAACGAGCTTGACCCATTTTTGAAGCGGATGGTGACTGGCGATGAAAAGTGGATCACGTACGGCAACGCCAAGCGAAAAAGATCGTGGTCGAGAAGCGGCGAGCCGGCCCAAACCATCGCCAAGCCCGGATTGACCGCCAGAAAGGTTTTGCTGTGTGTTTGGTGCGATTGGAAGGGAATTATCCACTATGAGCTGCTCAACTATGGCCACACCCTTAATTCGGTCCTCTACTGTGAGCAACTGGACCGTTTGAAGCAGGCGATTGACCAGAATCGGTCAATAGGAATGGTGTTGTGTTCCATCAGGACAACGCTCGTCCTCACACATCTTTGATGACCCGTCAGAAGCTACGGGAGCTCGGATGGGATGTCCTATTGCACCCACCACATAGTCCGGACCTGGCACCAAGTCACTATCGTCTCTTCCGGTCCATGCAAAACGCCCTTGGTGATACTAAGTTGGCCTTAAAAGAGGCTTGCGAAAACTGGAGGGGGGGGGGGGGGGGTTTATAAAGCGGGGATAATGAAGTTGCCTTCTAAATGGCAACAAGTTTGCGAACAAAACGGGGCATATTTGACTTGAATCGGATGATTCTAAGTACGTTAAATAAAGCGTCAAATTTCGATCACAAATACGACATTTCCTTTTCCCCAACCCAATACATATGTACAGGGTGGGCCATATAGCGTTTGCTTTTTGAACCACCTATTTTTTTTGAGAATGGTAACACAAATGACATGTCAAATGTGTTCATAATTTACTTAAAGGTTTGACATTTACGAAATGGGACGCTATACGCTTGAACAAAATTGGGAAATATTGTAAACCTATTTGCAAAGTGGTGAGTCTTCTTCTTCTTTTCTGATTTTCACATCGGTGGCTACGTCAATAAGCAAAATTGTCGGATTTGGGGCTCAGAAAATTCACACGTTACTGTAGAGAAGCAAATGCATCCACAACGAGTCACTGTTTGGTGCGGTTTTTGATCTGGCGGCATCATCGGGCCATTTTTTTTTTTCGAAAATGAGCGAGGAGCCGCGGTTACAGTAAATGGCGAGCGTTACCGTGACATGCTCAACGAGTTTTTGTTTCGAAAAATTGAAGAGGATGACATGGACGACATTTGGTTCCAACAGGACGGTGCAACTTGTCACACTGCCAAAGTTACACTCAAACTTTTGGCTACCGTTTTTGAATTCCGATATCAATTGGCCGCCTCGGAGCTCTGATTTAAGCCCGTTGGACTATTAAGCCCGTTGGACAGAGACGATTGATGCTTTAAACCAGAAATCGAAGTTGCCATTCATGAAATTGGAGCCCAAACAATCGAAAATGTGCTTAAAAATTCGGTTGATCGAAGGGCCTACTGTAAAGCTAGTCGTGGCAGTCATTTGAACGATAGTATTTTGCATTCATCAATAACTATGTTCAATCTTCAAAATAAATAAAAAAAAGTTTGAAAAAATATTGATTAGTTTTTTTTTTATAGCCGATTCAAAAAGCAAATTTTACATGGCCCACCCTATAGATCTAAAGTTTAGATTCTAAACCACAACTGTAGTTATGTTATCGTTGCTTTTAAATAGCGGTTTATTGCGGTTAAAGGCATGCAAATTTTATTATTGTTTCTCTATTCCATTTGTTATTGGATATTTAAATCCTCTGTGCTCTGTTAGCACACCACCACATACATAGCCACTACATTGTTTTTGGTACAAACCGCAACTAACCTAATACTTTGCAGCTTTTGTGGTTAGTAAAAGTCTACTCATATGCATAAATAGCTTTTTGATATTTGGACGCGTGTGTGTGTCAAGAATAACTTGACATAGCGCATGAATTACAATAAAGTCTGTTTATGAAGCAAATAATTTGTAACAATTGTAGGGGGAAAATGAGAGAGCAAAATGGCATTTCATTTTGAGGGGAAGTTGGAGATTTTTACTTGATTGATTTATTTTACAAAAATAAAAACATAGCATTAATACATCATGTTTCGACTTGACTTTGCAAAATTTCAAAAAAAAAGCTAATAATTGTAAAAGTTATCGCTGTTTGTGTGGAGCCCGTATCTCCAGAAGTCCCTTGCGGTGATCTTCACAAGTCCTTGGGGATTTATCTAAAATCAATCGGACAAGAGAAATTAGTTCTGTGCCTGAACGAAAATTGTTTTTTTTAAATTAACAATATGGCGGCCTCAGGAAATATTTTTCAGATTTTCGAGAAAAAAAACGGAGAATTAATTGTTTAAAAAGAATCGAAATTTTTGAAAAAACAACCGATCCTTCGATCGAGCACGAGTTTTTTATGTTTTTCAAAAGTAAAATAGTATAAATTTTATTGAAATCTACCAAGCGGTTTTTATGTTACAGTGATCACCAGTTCAAAAAACATATTAGGGGTGCAACTAAGTTCCCGCTGTTTGTCAAAAGATGCCGCCAGCAGTGTGTGCTAGTCTATTCTAACATAACCTAAACGTCACAAACCGAGCTTAGACATATGGTAAACAAACTGCTTCGACACATAAGTGTCGGAGCAAAAAAAAATTAAAGTTTTTGAAAATTCTGACTACCTCTAACCCCCTGAGTTGGCTATTCCAAACCGATTACCACAAAAACCTAACCTTACCTACCTTTACTTCCAAATTGCATCAATGTATTGAGTAGCACCCGAACTTTACACAACCTTTTTGTTATTGAATTAGGAGTAAAATTTAATGAGGGACATCTTTGACGAACATTTTAACCTCTAGCTTCCCTTTTTATGAGTAAATTTGGCCGCCTTTTACAGAAGTGCCCAAAAGAATATTTTAAATGGGATATTAGGGGATTAAAATATTCTGCGAAAATATTAAAAAAAAAGCCACAAAAGTCGTGGATACCGGCATTTACTCGCAGTTGACAGAAACACCCGCCTGCCCGCCCCAAAAACAAAAAAGGTTTAGATTGATGAGTGCGCGTATTTTAAGGGGTTACATACGTCAGGCAGCGTCAAAAATGCGCTAAAAGAAAAACTGTTTTTAGAAGGGATAACAAGAGAAATAAATAAAAAAATACATTGTTTATTGATACTTAAACTTTATAAAAAAATTTATTTTAATTTTTTTTTGTTATTTGATAGTTGGCAATTCAGCTGTCAATCAGTAAAAAAAGTTGATCGGTTGCGTAGTTATCGTTTGGCGTTCGTTGAAAAATGGAAAATCAAAAGGAACATTTTTTACATATTTTGCTTTTTTATTTCCTCAAAGGGAAGCCGCAGCGCAAGCTCATACAAAAGGCCTTAAAAGAACGGCAGTGTCAAAATTGGTTTTCCAAATTTCGTTCTGGTGATTTTTCACTCAAAGATGAAAAAACGCTCTGGACGTCCAGTTGAAGTTGATGACGCCCTTATCAAAGCAATAATCGATTCGGATCAGCACAGTACAACAGGTGAGATTGCAGAGAAGCTTCGTGTATCAGATGCATGCATTGAAAATCATTTAAAACAACTTGGCTATGTTCAAAAAGTCGATACATGGGTTCCTCACGAACAAAGGAATTGTCTACTTTGAACTCTTACCACCCAACCGAACGATCAATTCTGATGTCTACATTGAACGACTAACGAAATTAATCAATGCAGTCGAAGAAAAGCGGCCCGAATTGACGAATCGTAGAGGTATTGTATTCCATTATGACAATGCAAGGCCACACACATCTTTGGCCACTCGGCAAAAATTATTGGAGCTTGGTTGGGATGTTTTGCCACATCCACCATATAGTCCTGTCCTTGCAAAACTCCTTGAATGGTAAAAATTTCAATAATGATGATGATGTCAACTCGTACCTGATTCAGTTTTTTGCTAGGTTAGGTTAGGTAGTAATGGTTGCCCAGAGGGAGGGCCCACTTGAACGAAAGAAGTTTGGTTGATTCTTTGTGATACCATTACAAGAGGGGAAAAAGAGGTGAAGGAAAAAGGACGAAAGGGAAAGGGGTGGGGAGGGTTGAGTGTTTGCGGACTATGAACGGTGACTAGTCTGCGATTGTGTCAGCCTCTTTATGCTGCTGCTGAAATTCATCAGATTTTTGTTATCAAAACCTGCTATATCAGCAGGCGCAGAAAAGAAGTGAGAACCAATATGCTTGAATCTTAGTCCTGCGAGAGCTGGGCAGCTAAGGAGCAGGTGCTGGGATCATTCCATCTTATCCTCCATACAGCTGACGCAAAAAGGACTCGAAGTAATTCCGAGTCTCATGGCATGTATATCCCGCGGATAGTGCCCCATGAGGATGCCAACAAAATTTGAGAGATGAGATTTTGTCATCCTCAGAATATCTCTCGAACGCCCCCTATCCAAACGTGGCCAGAAGGACTTCGCGACCTTACATGTTCGTGTACTTGCCCAGCGGTCGCTGAGTTGGTGCAAAGCCCATCCTTCCAGGAGTACAGCGTAGGTTGTCAAGAGGATCCCGATCCTCTCCTTTCGCGGGCACACTACCTCACAATTCCCTTATCTGGCCAGTACGTTGCTTCGCAGTTTCCAGCAATGTCACTGTGACCAGGTACCCAAATTATCTTAACACCGAAGAATTCTGATGCAATCGAGAGAGAGACCAAGCATTTCCTGACCACTTTTGAATGCATCATTATAGAGCCTAGGGTCCTAATTTCCGCTTGGCTATCAGAGTAAATATTTTAGTTTTTTGCTAATAAAAACCAGAAGTTTTATGAACATGAAATTATGATGCTGCCTCAAAGATGACAAAAGGTCATTGATCAAAATGGGCAATACATTACAGAATAAAGTCATTTAGTTCCAAGAAAAAATTGTATTTGATTTTCTAAACATCCACAATTACTTAGTTGCCAACCCAATAGAAGTATGCGCGCCAGACAGCTCTGTAAGAGAATTGAAAAATTGTTTACCTAGACAGTCTGCTCTGATTTTAGCTAAGGCTGGACAATTGCAAAGGAAGTGCTCTACTGTCTCTTCCTTTGGACCTTACTCAATGGCCATGTTAGAGCGCAGAATGTCCATAAGGGTGTTAGGATATCTACCTTTAACAGCAATTGCTAGGTCATCTGCGTAGCGAGTTTACCGCCAAAATCCAGAGGAGAGGGGAGAGGACACCATCTTGAAACGCGCCATCTTTCAACGTAGTTGGAAAACATGACGGAAGCCAGGGTGATATCCAGAACTTCCAGAACTTGTGACAAAGGGCGGCTCTGAGCCTAAATTCAACACACAAACTTTGCTTGCTAAAATAAAGTCAAGTAAAGACTCACCGATCAGGGGACAGCCAGGTAGCTTGGTGTATCTTTTTATGCTGGAATCTGGTGCTGCAGACTACCATGTTTCGGGCCCCGGCGAAGTCGATCAGCCTCTGTCCGTTACCGGATGTTTCGTTGTGTAGGCTGAATTTTCCGACTGTGGGACCAAAAATTCCCTCCTTGCCCACCCTGGCGTTGAAGTCGCCAAGCACGATTTTTATGTCGTGGCGGGGGCAGCGCTCATAGGAACATTCCAGGCGCTCATAGAAAGAATCTTTGGTCACATCGTCCTTCTCTTCCGTCGGGGCGTGGGCGCAAATTAGCGATATGTTAAAAAAACGGGCTTTGATGCGGATTGTTGCGAGACGCCAGATCGATCATGTTGTGATAGATGGAAGACACGCTTCTAGTGTATTAGATGTACGTACGATCCGAGGACCCAACATTGACTCGGATCACTACCTTGTTGCAGCCAAACTGCGCACGCGCCTCTGTGCAGCAAAAAACGTGCATGTACCTACGCAAAGAATGTTCGACCTCGAAAAGCTGCAATCACAACAGACAGCCAGAAGATTCGCCACTCGACTCTCACTCCTGCTCTCAGAGAGTACTGCCCAACAAACCGGCATCCACGAACAATGGAGCAACATTTCTCGTTCTCTACGTACCGCCGCCGAAGAAGAAATCGGATTCCGGCGAGCCCGAAAAAACAATTGGTACGACGAGGAATGTCATGCTGCCGCAGAAAGAAAGGATGCCGCCTATAGAGCCACGCTGCGATCGGGCGCAACGCGAGCCATGTGGGATCGCTACAGAGAGCTGAAAAAGGAAGAGAGACGTATTATCCGACAGAAGAAACGAGAGGCCGAAATACGTGAGTGCGAAGAGCTTGAGATGCTGGCCAACAGGAACAACGCCCGAAAATTTTACCAGAAAGTTCGGCGGCTTACAGAAGGTTTTAAGACCGGGGCGTTTTCCTGTAAGAACAAAGACGGCGAACTGGTGACCGACGTACAGAGCAATCTTAAATTATGGAGGGAACACTTCTCGAACCTATTAAACAGTGACAGCTGCGCATGTCACCGAGAAAGTGAAGATCCCGACACCCCAATCGTTGACGACGGAATTGTCGTTCCGCTACCCGATCATGACGAGGTGAGAATAGCGATAACGCGGCTAAAGAACAACAAAGCCGCGGGCGCCGACGGACTGCCGGCTGAGCTATTCAAACATGGCGGCGAGGAGCTGGTAAGGTGCATGCATCAGCTCCTATGCAAAATATGGTCGGATGAAAGCATGCCTGCCGATTGGAATTTAAGTGTGCTATGCCCAATCCATAAGAAGGGCGATCCTGCAATTTGTGCCAATTACCGCGGGATTAGTCTTCTAAATATCGCCTATAAGGTTCTAGCGAGCGTATTGTGTGAAAGGCTGAAGCCCACCGTCAACCAACTGATTGGACCTTATCAGTGTGGCTTCAGACCTGGAAAGTCTACCATCGACCAAATATTCTCAATACGCCAAATCTTGGAAAAGACCCATGAAAGGAGAATCGACACACACCATCTTTTCGTCGACTTCAAAGCTGCATTCGACAGTACGGAAAGGAGTTACCTGTATGCCGCGATGTCTGAATTTGGTATCCCCGCAAAACTAATACGCCTATGTAAGATGACGTTGCTCAACACTAACAGCGCCGTCAGAATTGGAAAGGACCTCTCCGAGCCATTTGATACCAAACGAGGTTTCAGACAGGGTGACTCCCTGTCGTGTGACTTCTTTAACCTGATGTTGGAGAGCATCGTGCGAGCCGCAGAACTTAATCGCTCAAGCACAATTTTTTATAAGAGCGTACAATTGTTGGCGTATGCCGATGATATTGACATCATCGGCCTTAACAACCGCGCTGTTAGTTCTGCCTTCTCCAAACTGGATAAAGAGGCAAAGCGAATGGGTCTGGTGGTGAACGAGGACAAAACGAAGTACCTCCTGTCTTCAAACAAACAGTCGGCGCACTCGCGTATCGGCACCCACGTCACTGTTGACAGTTATAATTTTGAGGTTGTAAAAGACTTCGTCTATTTAGGAACCAGCATTAACACCGATAACAATGTCAGCCTTGAAATCCAACGTAGAATCTCTCTTGCCAACAAGTGCTACTTTGGACTAAGTAGGCAACTGAGCAGTAAAGTCCTCTCTCGACCAACAAAACTAACACTCTACAAGACTCTCATCATGCCCGTCCTAACGTATGGCGCAGAAGCGTGGACGATGACAACATCCGATGAAGCGACGCTTGGAGTGCTCGAGAGAAAGATTCTGCGTAAGATTTTTGGACCTTTGCACGTTGGCAACGGCGAATATCGCAGACGATGGAACGATGAGCTGTATGAGCTTTACGACGACTTAGACATAGCGCAGCGAATAAAGATCCAGCGGCTACGTTGGCTGGGTCATGTCGTCCGAATGGATACAAACGCTCCGGCTTTGAAAGTATTCGATGCGGTACCAGCTGGTGGTAGCAGAGGAAGAGGGCGGCCTCCTCTGCGTTGGAAAGATCAGGTGGAGAAGGACTTGGCTTCACTTGGTGTGTCCAACTGGCGCCGGTTAGCACGAGAAAGAAACGACTGGCGCGCTTTGTTAAACTCGGCCAAAATCGCGTAAGCGGTTATAGCGCCAATTAAGAAGAAGAAGAAGACTCACCTCTAGCGTTAGTGTGGCTACTCCCCCACAGGGTGTTATGTGCATTTGTGTCGCAGGAGACAACCAGGTGTTTCTTCTTCAGAGCTGCCTCTTTCACGAGCACTCGATCCTCCTCCGGCGGGGCGTCTTTTTTATGGGCCATATAGGAGGAGGCTAGCCAAAAGCCGGTTTTCCCAAGCTCGATACTTGCCGCCACCAACTCGCCGCTACTGAGCTGTGGAAGCAAGAAGATATTGATATTATTTCTAGCTAGGGTGCACCTGCGGATCTTACCTGTATTTTGTAGAGCAATTAGTTTAAGGCCCTTCACTCCGAGTCCGCAGATTTTGTTGCCGCATGGCTCTTGAATGAGGGCTAGGGTAAGTCCACCGGCAGTCAAGCGGACGGAAAGGTGAGCGGACGCAAGTTTAGAATGGCGGAGATTAATTTGGATCAGCTTCATGTGAATCTGTCTGTTTCATCTCCACCATGGTGACATCAACGTCCTCCTCCGAGACCTCCCCACCATCAGTGGCAGCGAGGAGATCCTCTTCGTTGAAGAGCATCCCCACATTGGTCAGCTTCTCAGAATCGGTTGAGCTTTGGCTGCAGACTAGCCCTTCTTCCGTGTCGCTACGCAAGCCGGCTTTGTTACCCTCCTCATCTAAGTCCAAAGGTGGTTTATCGCTGCGATAGATCCGAATGGTTGCGTCAACAAATCCGAACCTTAGAACATTATTTTTTTGCGGATAATTCTGGACGCATGTAACCCCTTAAATTTAAAATTATTTTTACTTGTTGATCCTATATTTTAACGTCATTTGCTATTTTAACGAGATTTAAGGCACACAGAAAATATATTCAACCCAGAGCGCTAGTACAGTGTTAGTGTCACATATATGCATACACACACACACATAAGCCATACCCATGTTTAACATGCAGATGAACATGCGAAATGCATCAAGGCAGGAGGCACTGCACTCGCTAGCCTGTGACTTTCTGCCGCTGCCGCTGCCTTTGCTACTCCTTTAGTCTGCTGGTGGACCAAAGCAAATCAATAGGAATTTGTGAGTTGTTAAAAATGCAAAACTTGATTTCACGCGTAGACAAATACTCATACAAAAGCGCATTCGACAAACAAACACAAAAAGAAGAAAAAAATGCACACGAAAAGAAAAAAAATACACACAAAAAGACAAAAAAAATACACAAAAAAGGAAAAAAATACTCAAAAAATTAAAAAAAAGAAAATCAAAAAACAAAACTTTGCGGTTTGCAGTAAAAGCGCCGAGTTAGCAACAACTGACAGTGGCGGTGGCGGTGGCGGCTGCTGCAACTTCAAAAGCTGCACTGGCCGTGGCAAAATTTTTGCATTTTAACTCTTTAACGTTCAGCTTTGTCGTGATTGCCATCGTTGCAGTCGCTGTCGCGGGTGCAGATGCCGGTAGATGCTGTGCAAAACCAGTTCTTGTCTAAACATCAATAAACGCGTTTTTTTTTGCAATATTTGTATTTTTAGTGTACGCACACACACACACACACGTATGTAAATTTAACTTTTTAATAGCTTTTTTAATTATTCTTCTGTAAATGGAATAAAAATAAATAAGAAATGTACAAAAAAGACATTTTTTCTTGTGCTTTAGCGCATTTGCATTTTTGAACAAAAGTATTCACACTGCTATTGGGTGCCATGCTAGCCTTTGCCTCGATTTGAAAGTTTGGAAAATTCAGAGGAGCTTGAAGCTTGAATGTGGTCTCCCACATCCTTTCCATTCAAATTCATCTGCTTCCTTATAACCCTAGTAAAGTAAGGATTAATGTTTTTTATATAATATTTTTTCTGCCAGTAACATTTGCTTTGTAATATTTTCTCTGGCATTCAACCAGCTCTGACGTGCTTAGTCTCATGCGTGAATAACACCAAGTCTCTTACTGATTACCGCAGATCTCTAAATAAGATGACCGAGTATTGTAGTATCCCCCACGTATATGGCCGTTTTGGTTGTGGGATATTGAGAATTACCCTCAACTATGATTCATCCTCAACCTTTCAAGAAAGGCATATCAGTTTGTACTTTTAAAATAAATGCTAAGAATTACCCAAAACTGCCAGCTGGAGAGCGCCGAATCAGCTTTTCTTGAGCAACTGCTGGGCATTCCTAAGGCAAAATACGAAAATGCGTACCTACTTTTGGGCTTAAAGAGAAATGATTACAGGAACTCTTATCGGTGACTGTCTAATTGAAGTATATTCCACGAAATTATTAGTTAGTCCACGAATCTATATTTCTTCTTGTAGAAGAAGAGCAAAATGTACAATACTTTATTTATACCTGTTCGCCACGACAATTATTTAGTAGAAGTAGACTGCAATTGGTACAATAGGAGATATGAAATGGATGAAGTTTGAACGGGGCCAGGGAACTTAGGAAATCTGGCGAAAATATTGAAGATAGACACAGGTGCATTTTGGATTGATTCCAAGCAATTTTATAACGTCATAAGGGAACGAATACTCCATTTTGTATATCATAACAACGAGTCTTTTCTGGCCTAGGCGTAGCGGAAAGTTAGCGGTTCCAAGTCAAGTATTTATATCGGACAGCGGCGTCAATTCTTCTAAAAATTGGTGTATTAGTAGGCTTGAGTATTTTTCCCTCTCAGTTGGAAGCGTCCATTCATCACCCTGGAACCGCATTTGCATTACTTCAGAGGTGCATTCCATCTTCTGTGCTGGTTTGTGCTTGTGTTCCTGCGTTCAGGTCCCGCTTTTTCATCCGAAAAAAATTAATAACAATTTTTGTAATAAATTTGAGTTTTGGCATAGTGTTTTTTGACTCTTGCCGGTTCATTTTAACATTTTTACACAACAAAACTTCTTTTATATATTTTTTTAGCATCGGTTAACACTTTTATAAATTTCTTTTTTTAATTTTGTAGTGCAACATATAATATATGATACTTTAGAATTTGTTTATAATTTTCAGAGTTATTCAATGTTGAAAATTTTGGTATAGAGTTTTTTACTTAACAATTTTTTTTTATTTTTTCAGCATTAAGTAATCTTCAGTCCCTTACTTGTTTATACATTTTTTCTTTAATTTTAATTTTATTTTATCTTTTTCAGGGCAAAATGTACTCTTAACAAAAAATTTATAATTTTTATAATTTTAAGATTTATTTAATTTTTTTATCATTTTCAGATTTATTCAACGTCGAAAATTATGGTAAGTGTTTTTTGACTCTTGCCGGTTCATTTTAACATCTTTACATAACAAAACTTCTTTTATATGTTTTTTAGCATCGGTTCCATTTAACACTTTTATAAATTTCTTTTTTTTTTTAATTTTGTAGGGCAAAATGTGCTTCATATTTTTTTTTTCAGATTTATTCAATGTTGAAAATTATGGTACAGAGTTTCTTGAAGTAAAATATCTTCGGTCTTCGTGAACATTCTGCTCCTATTTTTAAGATAAAATATACTTTACACAATTCCTTAAAAATTTATTTACCATTAAGTATGCTTAAAAAAAAATGTGGAAAAACTATTGTATATTTTTTTGTTGCAAATTTTGGAAAAAAACATTTTTTTTGTTTTTGTATTTTTTGAAAAACACCCCCTCTCAGACTTTTTTTATTTTGTGTTAATATAGCTTAGACTAAGCAGTGATCACTGCAAGTTTCACAATGGGATTCCCATAACTTCTCGAGTTCTATTCAAATACGTATAGCCAATCACTGCAAATTATTGTTCGTTTTCTGTTTATTTCAAGCCTAAAAATTAACTAACTTTTAGAAGAATTTATGGATGGAATTTATAGATGGCTCTTGGACGAGCTGAATTGGAGTTTTTCTTTTCAACCTTAAAAAGACACACGATGGTGACATGAGGGTAGAGGCCAGTTTATTTGGGGTGCGATTGAAGTCGATTTCGGTATTTACTGGTTACATTTTGTATTTCCTCTTTTATTGAAGGGATGTATAAGTCCCGATGAATTTGGGCATTTGTCACGTACCACGGAGCGTTAACTAGGGTGCGTAGAATCTTGGACTGGAAACGCTGCAGGATTTCCAAGTTTGAATTTGACGCAGTACCCCACAGTTGGATTCCCTAAGTCCAGACTGGTTTTATCACAGATTTGTAGAGTATTAAGTTTGTTGTCCATTGAGAGGGTGGATTTGCGGTTTAGAGCTTTCCTTTCTGCAAAGGTATGCGTTTTCCACGTAAGCTGTTTATCCAAATGAATTCACCAGAAACAAAATTGAGTGAAATATAAAATAAGCAAATATAAAAATTATAAAAAAATGCGATTGAAATAAAAAATGAAATAAATTTAAAAAATTAATAAAAAAATTTCAAAATAAAAGTAAGTGATTATGAAATAAATTAAAACAAACAATTAATAAATAATTAATTAAATTTCCGGATCGCAATTTTGCAAACCAGTTCTGGCACTGGCGTATTGTCAACAAATCTTCTCCATACACATCGGGTAATTTCCTTCTGGCTTCAACAACATTTTTATAGTAAAAAAGTAAAATATGACGAAAATGCTGCTTATTGCTCTCCATATTTAAAAGGGCACCGACCAAAAATTACTGCGTAAAGTCACTTGAACTTATTCACACACAAGCCTTGCTATATCAGCGTCAAAACATATAATGAGAATGCGACTTAAGTGTGAAGTTAGTTGTAAAAAAATACAATTAAATCCTCTGTCGGGAAAAAACGAAATTACTTTCCGAACAATCCAATAGTAAATTAAAAAAAAATATATTAAATTAGAATGAAACATTTAAAAATAAAAAATTGTACATAAAAATAAAATTTAATAAATTATAAATGAAACAAAAAACTAAACATAATGCAAGATATAAAATAGTAAAAAAGAAAACATAAAAAGGAATAAAATACAATAAAATAAATTAAATTAAATTAGGAGAATTAAATGAGACAAATAAAAATAAAGGTTAAAAAAGTATAAGAAAAAGTAATAGTACAAAAAGTATACGTATAAGTAACAAAGTTAAGTGAAATAAATTTAATTTGACAGAAAAAACAAAATTCTAAGTAAAAAATAACATAAAATTATTTAAAGTAATTTAAAATTAAATAGAATAAAAAATATGAAAATAGTAAATAATAAAAGAGTACATTTCACATATAAAAATAAAGATAAAGAGGTAAGAAACAAGCAATTCTGAAAATGTTAAATGATAAAGAAATATATTAAAACTAAAAAAATGAATAAAATATTTAAAGAGAGCCAAAAAGAAAATATTAAATAATAAAAAACTAAATTAAAATACAAAGTAGAAAATAAAAAATATGTTGATGTACATATAAGACAAAATAAAAAATAAACCATTATACAAAATCGTCCCCTTAGTATAACAATAGCCTATGTGCTCATAGGCTATTATTTTTTTATTGAATTTTTGGGTTCTCCATCGTCGATTTTATATGTGGTCAAAATTTTGTCAAATTCTAGTTCCACAAAGTGGGTCAAAACGTCAGTCAAAAAATAATAAATATTTACAGACATAACGAGATTTGAGTGAGAACTACTTTCGACAAAAAGTTTGAAATTCATTTTCTCAAAACATCAAAAAATGTATAGGCTATTTTAATACTAAGGGGACGAAATATAAAAATTATGAAGAAAAAAAATATTAAAAAATAGATTTAATTATGTCAAAAAATTAAAATGTATTGAAGTCATATAAAATAAGAATTAAGAAAAGCTTAAAAAAATATTTATAGGATTAGTGAAGCAAACTAAACAACAATAAATTAATAAACTAAAACAAATAAAACATGAAAGCCATAAGTACTGAAAATAATACATTAAAAAGTAAGGTACGATATATACCTATGAAATGAGACTTTTTTCAATTTCAAACGTTTATTAACAAAAATTGTATCTTCAAAATACATAATAGCCATCGCTAGCGACACATTTTTCCCATCTCTCTGGCAATTTGTGGATGCCGCGCCAAAAAAATTGGCCGCCTTTGGCCGCAAACCAATCATCGAGCCATTTTTTGGCTTCTTGTGAGAATTGAAGCGCTGCTCGGAAAGTGCGTGGCCCATCGATGCAAACAAATGATAATCAGAAGGCGCCAAGTCTGGTGAGTAAGCCGCATGCACCAGCGGTTCTCAATCGTACTTCTCCATCAATTCCCGGGTCGCTTTTGTTCGATGTGGCGGTGCATTGTCATCAAGAAAAATTACTTTGTGACGCCGATCGGCATATTCTGGGCGTTTTCGGTGTACAGCGCTGTTCAAATCGGCCAATTGTCTTTGGTAGCGTGCATCGTCAACTGTTCCATCTGGTTTTAATAGCTCGTACCAAAGCATACCTCGCTGATCCCAGAAAATACACAGCATCGCCTTGCGGCGACAAGACGAAGGAAACGTGGGAAATCATCAGTGGTTTCGTGGAAAAAATTCTCCGGATAAAAAAGCGGTACCTGGGTGCAGGCACACAAGCATAGACCTTGTAATGAGGAAGATGCAAGACACCCAGCCTTGATGATGCAACCGCAATGATGCATCCGCAAAAAAACAAAAAAAAAAACTAGGGTCTGTCAGACTCACGCACGGTAGAAGTGAAACTTCTAAGTTGGTTGTACCATGCATGGGAGCCCCGGTTTAGATCTCTCCCCCCTCTCTCGTATTAAACTCAGGTTTTCATATTTTTTTTTCTACATCACTCCGCATAAATTTGTACTATTTATTTTTGTCCTTATTAGCTTCAAATTTGACACTTGGGTGCAGTGTTGCACTTGACGCTGACATTTCTTTGCACTTCCAATAGTATTTTTTGCCTACTTTTGGCGCGTTAATCAATTTGCTTTGATCACCGAAACGGTTGAAATGTCATTTTACAACATTCTACTTCAACTATCGTCACTCGTTTGGCAAACGCACTCATTGTATCGCTTCGTCTCCTCCATACCTACCATCTATTTACTTCACAGCAGTTTCTTATTGCTTTCCCGCTTACACTGCGCTTTCCCGCAATCGGCGCTTTATCTGATACTCACACACAGCACTCATTTGCACGGGCTATGGCTATCTATAATACCCGTTGTCGGTTGTCGATTGTCGGTTGCCTGCATGTCGCCAGTCTACTTCAATGCTTACTTGTGTGCTATATACATTTCGGCGTGTCTCGGTGGCTCCCTCACATCGTTCAGCGCTTGCGATGCGAGAGAGCGAATAGGCGAGAGTGGGAAGGAGCAGCTGCTCCTTGGCCCCGCCCATTTGACGGATTTCGGTAACGCTCCGAACTTACCGTTTCACTCGCCTATTTTCAATCTGCCTTGGGGCCCCCGACGCGCCTAAAGAAGTTTCACTTCAAAAAAAACAAATTATACAAAATTTAAAGTAATAAAAATAAAATATTTAAAAATAAAAATAAAATAAATAAAAAAGTATTTTATATAAAGTAAAATAAAAAACAAAAACATGAGCATCAGAATAAAATAAATTATCACTTGATATAGAATTACTCAGCTTTCTCTCGTCCAACCGATTTCTATTAGCCTATCTAGCATCAAGTTCTAGGACACTTGTTCGATATTATTGTGCTCACATTGTGCTCAGCCTTGGGCTTTATTCTGCTGGCTTTGCACATTTCATTCAATCGCCTTCCATCAATTTTATAGCTTCTGTTACCACCACCAGCAATGTGAAGAATTATAAGCTTCACCCAGGGATCTGAATATCTGGAGGGGTACCTAACATTTGGATGAATTAAAACATAATATATGAATAAGTACGTCTTATAACTTTTTAGATTTTCATATTCATTTAATTCTATTTTGTCCAACCACAAAAGCAAAATTAATAATGTTAAGGCATACGTATAATATGCATGTCAACATTTCTATTCTCCTCGCTTATTTCCATTAATTTGCATGACTTGCATTTTTACCCAACTTATTTTCTTTTTATTTTGTAAATATTCTAAACGTCACGGCATTAATGCCCTTTGCTTTCATTAAACATGTACAATCATACATATATTTAGTAAGAAAAAGCAAGCAAAACAAAAGACTTAAGCAACGAACTCGTGTAGGCACAACTAATTATTACTGAGCGCATGCGCGTCACTTTGTAAGCTTACAAAACGATTTATGACGAGTTTTGCCGGCAATACTTAATTAATGAATCACATCGCAACTATTTCCGTTGTGAGGGGGCGAGAAGATGAAAAGGAAGATATCTTTATTGCTAAAAAATAAAATAGATTTTGTATTCAGCGCCACTCTTCATGTGACTTATATTTCATGTTTTTAACTGTAAAAATCATTGAGTTCCACGCGCTTACGGTTTTATGTCGAATATTGCGGTTTTCAACGACGTATGCGTCACGGTGATTTATTTTTGAAACAGTTTTTGGGAAATAATTGGGGCCACACGAGCAATTTTTAAATAAAAAAAGAAAATAAAACGAAAGAAAAATATAAATAAGTTTAATAAAGTTAAGTAGAGTACACTAAGAAAAATAAAATAAAATAAAATAAAATAATAAGCAATTCAAAAAAAAGTGAATAATAAAACAGTACATTTAAAATAAAAAGTAGTACAAATTAAAAAAGGTAAAAAAAAAAAAAAATTAAGACGAAAAAATAAAATTTAATCAAAAAATAAAAATAAAACAAAATAACCGATTATAAAAAATTTCAAATGACAAAAAATAGTTTTCTGATAAAAAATCTATTACAATATTATAACACAAAAAAAAGTATTTAATTAAAACAATATAAAGTGAAAAAATATGAATAAAATAAGCCGCAATATCAAATATGAAATAACAAAAAATAAAATATTATAAACGACATTAAATAAAATAAATAAAATTGAATAATAAAAAAATTAAATAAAATAAAATACTAATATAGAATAAAATGATGTAAACTAAAAAAAAATATTAGGTGCGCAATTATCGTTCGGAACAGGTAATAATCGGACGGCGCAATATCTGGAGAATATGGCGGGTGGGATAGCATTTCCCATTTCAGTGTTTCCAGGTAGGTTTTAACGGGTTTGGCAACGTGAGGCCGAGCGTTGTCATGCTGTAGAATCACTTTTTCATTGCCTCTCCGCGTACTGCAGCCCCTCTCGCGCAGTGCGCGGCTCAATCGCATCAATTGAAGTCGATACCGATCTTCAGTGATGGTTTCGCTTGGTTTTAACAGTTCATAATAGAAACCACCAACTTGGTCCCTCCAAATACATAGCATAACCTTCGCAGCGTGAATATTCGGCCGCGGCGACGACGTAGAAGCATGACCGGGCAGCCCCCATGACTTTCTTTTCTTTTGATTGCTGTAATGAATCCATTTTTCATCACCCGTCTCGATGCGATGAGAAAACCCTTCCTTTTTTGCCGCTGGAGCAGTTGTTCACGGGCGAAAAAACGACAACGGCGTTCAACATCCCTTGGTTTTAACTCATAAGGAACCCAAGTCCCCTGTTTCTGAATCATTCCCAAATCTGCAATCGCTTGGAAATGGATTGGCGGGTAACTCCTAATACTGAGGCAAGTTCTTCTTGCGTTTGACACGGAACCTCATTGAGCAATGCCTCCAATTCAGCGTCTTGGAAGGTTTTTATCCTTCACGCGGACGGTCGTCAACGTTAAAACCACAGTCTTTGAAGCGACGGAACCAGTCTCTGCACGTTGTTTGACTTAAAGCAGCATCTCCATAAGCTTTTTGTAGCTCTCGATGCGCTTCAGCCGCCGTTTTTTTCGAATGAAAGAGCAAAATCAACACTTCCCGCAAATGACGATTATTCGGCACAAAATCAGACATTTTTCACGGTGGGGGGTCATTTTTCCCAAAATCACTTTCCCAAAAAAATTTTTTCCCAAATTTTTTTTTCCCAAAAAATAATTTTCCCAATATTTTTTTTCCCAAAAATATTTTTTCCCGCTTTATTGTTTTTTCCCGAATGCATGTTTTCCCAAAATAACTTTTTTCCAATAGATAGCTTTCCCGAACAAATACTACTGAAATTAATTTTTATTATTCTACTATTTCACATTTTTCGACGATTCCGACAATATGAGTGTATATAATAATCAAAAATCTTATACTTAAGTAATCGAAAAAGATTCGAAAAAGTTTTTCAATATACATTTTTCAATTCGGATAAAAAGACAAGGTAACGAATGTATCCAACTTCACTCATATAAACAAGTTTTTTCACGTCATTCTTTTCGTGTCAAAATTTCATGAGCCAAAATTTGCTGCCTAAAGTCAAAATTTCTAATTATGGCGGAATTAATTGAATGCAAAAAATCATTTCTTTTCAAATAATAAAAAATGTACTCGCCCATTCATTGCAAATGTATATGCGATATTTTACAGACGAACGATATTTTGGGAAAAATATTTTATGGGAAAATTTATTGGGAAATTTTTAGTTTGGGAAAAATGGCATTGGGAAAATTATTTTTTGGGAAAAAAAAATTTGGGAAAAAATTTTTTTGGGAAAGTGATTTTGGGAAAATTGTACCCCAATCATTTTCACAAAACCAAAAGTATATCCAAGATATCAAAACAAAATCACTAATGTGTCGAAGCAGTTTGTTTACCATTTGTCTAAGCTTGGTTAATGACGTTTAGGTTATGTTAGAATCGACTAGCACACACTGCTGGCGGCATCTATTGACAAACAGCGGGAACTTAGTTGCGTACTTAATCGTCTTCGAGTGATGTTGGTCACCGACTTTGAAAACACTCTTTTGAGAAAAACGCGTTTAAATATTGCCTTGTGCTTTCAAGCACTCTGAAACAACAATTTTAAACCTTCCAATACGATGATTAATTTTGCGCCACCTCGTATATTCGGGTGTTTTTAGAGTGCTTGAGAACTTAAAGTGATAATAAAAACAGAAATTTTGTTGGCATAATTTTTTTATTATAATCTGGGAGATGATTTCAAGGCATTTATTTCTTGAATATGAATTCGGCACATTTTTGCCGCGACTACGAGTTATTTCTTCCATTCGATCAGTCATAATAAATCTAAATGAGCCCAATTAGCAAAAAAGCGACACAAACGATGGTCATTTGGCTTATAGGTACGTGAGCCAAGACCTTTAAGTAACATGTTCCACGTAGTCGAAGATCAAAGTGTTTCGAGGCCGAAATTATCTTACGCCGCGGCTGCAAAAGTATTTAAAAAATCAAAAAAGTTTGTTGTGATGTGGAATCAGCGGTATAAGGTGTACAAAAATGCTGATGACTTTTCCGAGCGCGGCTTGAAGCGAGTGATGAAAAAAGGATAAAGTGATCGCCCAACTTTTTAAGCCGGACCCTTCTTTGTGACTACGTCAAGCACAATCAGTTATTCCTAAAAAGGGAATAGATGTGATAGATGTGAGATGGAACATCGACCGAAGGAAGCGAACATATCCTGCCGTCTCACATCATCAAAACCACTGCTCTCAGAAAAACACATTGAGAAACGCAAGGCTTGGGCTACCGTAAACATGGAACGTGATAGGAGTAAGGTTGTTTTCTCGGATGAAGCAACTTTCTGGGCTTGGATTCCATTTAAGCGAGCTTGGTCCACGAGCCATACTAAAATCGTACAGCGCACTGTTAAACACCCGGTGTTGCTTCTCCGAGCGAGGTTTCGGATTTTTGGAACTCTTCACCGAAAATTTGAACGCCGAAAAAATGACCGAAATTTACAATCGAAGACTTTTTAAGTCGGTGAAAAAGATATATCCAAGGAGAAACTATGATTGGGTCTTCTTCTTCTTAATTGGCGCTATACCCGCTTACGCGATTTTGGCCGAGTTTAATA
This sequence comes from Anastrepha ludens, assembly GCF_028408465.1. NCBI lineage: Eukaryota > Metazoa > Arthropoda > Insecta > Diptera > Tephritidae > Anastrepha > Anastrepha ludens. Next base: position 18,002,006 of record NC_071499.1, read on the forward strand.
AAGCGCGCCAGTCGTTTCTTTCTCGTGCCAATTGGACACACCAAGTGAAGCCAAGTCCTTCTCCACCTGATCTTTCCAACGCAGAGGAGGCCGCCCTCTTCCTCTGCTACCACCAGCTGGTACCGCATCGAATACTTTCAGAGCCGGAGCTTTTGTATCCATTCGGACAACATGACCCAGCCAACGTAGTCGCTGCGCTATGTCTAAGTCGTCATGAAGCTCATACAGCTCATCGTTCCATCGCCTGCGATATTCGCCGCTGCCAAAAATCTTGCGCAGAATCTTTCTTTCCCATACGTTAGGACGAGCATGATGAGAACCTTGTAGAGTGTTAGTTTTTTTCGTCGAGAGAGGACTTTACTGCTCAGTTGCCTACTTAGTCCAAAGTAGCACTTGTTGGCAAGGGAGATTCTGCGTTGGATTTCAGGGCTGACATTGTTATCGGTGTTAACACTGGTTCCTAAATACACGAAGTCTTTTACAACCTCAAAATTATAACTTTCAACAATGACGTGGGTGCCGATGCCGACTGTTTGTTTGAAGACAGGAGGTAATTCGTTTTGTCCTCCTACACCACCAAACCCATTCACTTTGCCTCTTTATCCAGTTTGGAGAAGGCAGAACTAACAGCGCGGTTGTTAAGGCCGATAATGTCAATATCATCGGCATACGCCAACAATTGTACGCTCTTATAAAATATTGTGCCTGAGCGATTCAGTTCTGCGGCTCGTACGATCCTCTCCAACATCAGGTTAAAGAAGTCACACGACAGCGAGTTACCCTGTCTGAAACCTCGTTTAGAATCAAATGGCTCGAAGAGGTCCTTCCCAAACTTTCCAACCCTTTTGACGATGCTGCTGGTGTTGAGCAACGTCATCTTGCAAAGGGGGTCTTTTCCAAGATTTGGCGTATTGTGAATATTTGGTCGATGGTAGACTTTTCAGGTCTGAAGCCACACTGATAAGGTCCAATCAGTTGGTTGACGGTGGGCTTCAGCTTTTCACGCAATACGCTCGCTAGAACCTTATAGGCGATATTTAGAAGACTAATCCCGCGGTAATTGGCACATATTGCAGGATCGCCCTTCTTATGGATTGGGCATAGCACACTTAAATTCCAATCGGCAGGCATGCTTTCATCCGACCATATTTTTCATAGGAGCTGATGCATGCACCTTACCAGCTCCTCGCCGCCATGTTTGAATAGCTCAGCCGGCAGTTCGTCGGCGCCCGCGGCTTTGTTGTTCTTTAGCCGCGTTATCGCTATTCTCACCTCGTCATGATCGGCTAGCGGAACGACAATTCCGTCGTCAACGATTGGGGTATCGAGATCTTCACATAAGAGGATAATAACCCAAAACACTAAAGTCGACTCTGTAAGGCTTAGAAAATTGAAGAAAATTCAAGAAAATTGCGCCATAGTAATGGACTGGCCTTCCCAGGTAACAACCACACTGAAAATGTGTGCGGAATTATGAAAACATATCTTGCCGGAAGGCTAGTCCATGATTTAAAGCAACTCGTGCATCCAGTTCGCAAAATCCAGTCCGGTTTGTCGACGGCTGTTTGGAAAACAGCTAGTTCAAAGGATTCCGAGAAGATGCCAGGCTATACTCGACAACGATGAAGACTACACGGCGTATTGAGTAATTGGAGCTCGTAGTTTTGTTCATACTTTCATCTAAAAAATATTTAAATATGTATATATCTTATATATCTCATGAATAATCGCGGTTCCTTTTTTTTGACACAGACTGCTTAACAAACCTTAAGAACCAGAAGCCGTATAAGCCGCTGGTTTCTTTTACAGGGAAACTTTCTTGAAAAATTCTCATTTTATCGAAGGGTTTGCGCCACATATTTCTGGTATATAGCAAAGTGTGAGAGTGTATTTGAATACTCTTCATTTAAGTTTATTAATCACTTATAGTTTTTCTATATTCCGATTAATTAATTTTTTTTTTTTCATTTTAGTTTGCTTACATCTATAAATAAACATCCACTTCCAATTGATCAAATCAGCCGCCACTTAAGCTGCGCTGCTATTCAAACAAACTACGCTTAAAACAAACAGCTAATTGTCGACAGCTGCTGACATTTAGTGAATATCTGAAACCTACACAAATAAGTGAGTACTCATTTTGATTAAATTAAAATTTTGCATACTGGCCGGTTCGTGTATTTAGAACAGTAGCGCACGACAGAAGTTCTACGGCCTGCAATGTCAATCAGTTAAAGCATAAATGCGGGCATGGATGTATATAAATGTGTATACTTACATACATATACATGCATACATATCTACACATATCTCCATCTATTCTGTACAACCATCGCATGCCGCATTCTCTGCTCAGTCAGCTGACATTAACAGTCAACGAAACTGTTAAGTTGGCAGTCAAATGATGCACGAATGACAGGCAACTAATTGTCAGATTCTCTTTTATTACAGTTGTTGTTGCTGTTATTGATAAAAATTAACGCTAATGATAGTCGCTGTTTTAGTGACTGACGTTGATAAATGCGTCGAATACCTGTTGCGCGCTCGATTAGCAGCATCGCCGACACCCTGACGCGCCAGCAGTCAAACTTCTTTCATTGCTCGCAATTTGTTTATAAATCGCAACGTTAATGTTAATAATTAAATTACGCCCGTGTTTGGCATCGCATGCGAAAATTAACCGCAGATCCATGATTTGTAAAATGATATGAAAACTGCGAAAAATAAAAGAAAAATCAGCTGCATTGTATTTCAGCCACTTCGATTTCAACTTTGACATTGACACCAATCACGCCACTGCCGTTCATTGTGATAGTGAATGTATTCGTGTATGTGTATGTGTATGTGTGTATATTTATGCAAATAAATGCATTGTAGCACTGGTTGTGCACTCTCATTGCCAACAGCTAAGCTGAGTGACAGCGATGCGTAAAAGCCGGCGATAGGGACCAGTGACTGGACGCAATTTAGCTTTGATTCAAAGGCTGCTAATTTTACAAATTCAGATTAATAGAAATTTATAGCTTGGCTATCACATTAAAATTTAAAAAACTAAAAATTAAATTAAAAAAAAAAAATTAAAAATTAAAAATAAATAAAATTTAAATTAAAAACTAAATTTAAATTAAAAATAATTTTTAAATTTTAAAATTAAAAACTAAATTTAAATTAAAAACAATTTTTGCATTAAAAATTTCAAAAATTAAAAATAAAACTTTAAAAAATCTAAAATCAAAACACCAGCAACAATAAACATAACATTTCAATTAAAAATTTCAAAAATTGAAAAGAAAATTTTAGTTAAAAATTTTTAGCGTTACAAATAATACTTAAATTCAACCTAAATTACAAATTTATATCCAAATAATAATTTAAAATTAAATATTAACTTAATTTATATTATATTAAGTTTAAAAAATTATTAAAAAAATTAAATAAAATTTAAATCTCTAAAAATGAAAATCAGATTTAAATAAAAAATATGAAAGCTTAGAAAGAAAACTCTAACTAAGTTACAAAAAAAAAAATTAAAATTATATTTAAATAAAAAATTTAAAAACAATACAATAATACAATAATAATACAAAATACAATTTTAATTAAAAATGTAAAAAATTAAAAATTAAATTCCTTAATTTTAAATAAAATATTAAATAACAATTATAAATTTTGAAAATTCAATTTAAAAACTTAAAAATAAATCTTAAATTTAAAAATTTTAAATACTAAAAATTTAAAAAACTAAAACTAAAATTACAAAAAAACAAAATTAAATCAAAACTTAAATTAAAAATAAAATAAAATTTGAATAAAAAATTTCAAAAACTAAGAAATATTTAAATTAAATTTAAAAAATTATTACAAAAACTAAATCAAATTTAAATTAAAATCTTTAAAAATTCAAATTATGTTTAAATAAAAAATTTAAAAACCTAAAAATAATATTCTAACTAAAATTGTAAAATTATATTCAAATAAAAAATTTAAAAAAAACGTAAAATAAAGTTTTAATTGAAAATTTAAGAACTAAAAATTAAATTAAGTAATTTTAAATAAAAAATTAAATTATTGTAGAATTACAAATTTTGAAAATTTAAAAATCTAATTTAAACTATACATTCTTAAAATAAATTTATTATATATTAAAATTTTTAAAAACTTCAAATAAAACTTAAATTAAATCTAAATTAAAAACGTAAATCTAAATCTAAATTTAAAATTAAATATAAACTAAATTTATATTTATGTTAAATATAAATAAAATTTTAACTAAAAATTTAAAAACTTAAAAATAAAATTCCAATTAGAAAATTTAAATTAAAGATTTTAAAAATTAAAATTAAAACCTAAGGTACATCTAAATTAAAATTTTAAATCTAAATTTGAAATTAAATATACACTATATTTAAATAAAAAATGCAAATGTCACTAAAAATTAACAAAATAAAAAATAAATTTAAGTTAAAAATTTTTAAAATTAAAGACTAAATTTAAAGTAAAAATAAAATTAAATTAAAAACAACATTTAAATTAAAAATTTAGTTATACTTAAAAATTTTGCAAATTAAAAAAAAAAATTTTAATTTAATTTGAATAAAAATTTCATAAACTAAACACAAAATTTAAATTAAAAATTAGATTTAAATTAAAAATTTAAAAACTTAAAAATAAAATTCAAATCAAGAATTTTAAAAATTAAATTTAAATTACAAATTATAAATTAAATTACAAATTATAAATTAAATTTAAATTAAAAACTAAATTTAAATGAAATTTAAATTTATTTCTAATTTAAACTTAAACTAACAATTTAAGAATTTAAAAGTAAAAGTTGGATTAAAAGTTAAAAAAAAAAATAAATTTAAGTTAATAATTTAAAAATTAATAATTTGGTTTAAATTAAAAAAATTAAAAATTGAATTTAAATTAAAAAAACTTAAAAATAAAATTTAAATCAAAAAGGAATAAAAGAAGAAATTTAAATTAAAATATTTAAAATTTTAAGCCGACAGAATCGTTCGGTTTATGAAAATATGAAAATATTTAGGAGGTATGGCTTCTAACTGTAAGGTACTAATGATATTTTTTATGTGTAAATACTAATTTTTTAACGCTCATTCTTCCACAAAAGTTTTTTATATTATTATTTTAATTTATGTTCCTAATATAATGGAAACAAATGTATAAAATAAACTAGAAAGACAAAACTCCGACGCCTTTAACACCGAAGGAAACTCCCAAAATCCTAAGGATTGCTTCAAATTCCGTCCTTTCAACAGAAACAATTTAAGAAATGGCAATTGCTGCGACCAACAAATCCACTGTTCGAAGGGCTTTTCTGAATGTGCCACCTTTGAATAAATTATGTAAAGAAAGCAATGCTAAAAAGCGATGCTAAAAGCCGCACCTTGTACGTATTAATGCATGTCTTTTTTTAATTAAATAAAAAAAATATTTTTTGTATGCACTGAAACTGCCAAAGCCCAGTGGCTACGCTCACAGCTACTAGTAAATTATCCATGCCAAAGCGAAACTAGCAAAAAGTATAAGTATGAGTATAATAAAATAACTAAGCACAAAAACGACAGAGGAAAGCTTGCCACGGTAGATTGGTAAGAATTTCACTGAAGCTGAGCAAATAAACTCACCGAAGATTAATGCGAATATAATAGGCAACATTGGTGTTGCTCTATTAAAGAGTGTGTGTGTATGTATACTAATTCATATGGGTATGTTTGCGAATGCAGTATAACCTGCAGTGAAAATCCAAACTCACCAGCAAACACTTTAGTTCATGAACGGGTATTTAATGGAAGAAGTTCTACTAGTTGCAGAGTGACTAGAATCGTACCGGTTTACAAGAAAAGTAAAATAATTGTAAAACTACTCTTAAGGTGTATTCATATACGAGTACATTAGTCATGTTACAGTTTCGTCATGGCTCGAACCGACACCTTTTGACTGCATTCAGTCAGTGTGCCCTGTGTAGTGTACTAAAAATATTTTTTGTCGTGGTGCTTTCCGAGGGTGACGTAATGCTTTTTACTTACCAATTTTGTTCCAAATACCATTTTATTAAAATTTAATTCAAAAACTTTTTATTGGATAAATCATTAGATCGTCACGGGATATTTTTGAGCGAATTCAATACATTTTTTATAGTAATGATGTGTGTGAAGACATCTTAAAGAAATATTTTTTAAGCTAAAATTTGTTTATTTATTAGGCGCCAGATGGTGTCGAAAAACAATAATTTCGCAGCACTCCTTTGAGTTCGCATGTGATTCAGTAACATCAAATTTTTTGCATTCGTAGAGGAGGTTTGCCGTAGAAATACGGCTGTCACAATGGGACCGTTGCAGCAACATATTTGACTGACATGACCGGAACGATCCGGATTTATACCCGAGCAAGGACTGTCACTTCAGTAAAACGTACCGTGATGACACAGTGAAATTATTGCCGAATGTAATGAAAATTATTGAAATGTATTATAAAATTAATGCTTATTGAAGCGAAAAAGAGTCTTAACCCAATTTATGTATGGTAGTCGTAGACGGTGGGTGCGACCATAACTGCTAGATCGGGACGCATATTAATTTTTTAAGACAACTTAGTCAAGCCTAGACTTTTCTCTACTCTTTCAAGCTTTTACCGGAAAGATAAGGTTGCATCTGAATTGACTAAATTAATTTAAATTCCATTTATTTTCTGCACTACACTAGGTTAGGACTTACGACGACGCTGACGGTGGCTGATTTACGTTCGAAATTAGATGCAACAAGTTACTGATGAATTTCACCAAATTTGTGATATTTAGACCTATATCGACAGGCGTAGCGAAAAAACAAGAGCCCAGATGTCTTAGTCTTTGTCTGACGAGAGCAGGGCAGCTGAGAAGAAGGTGTTGAGATGATTCCACCTCGTCCTCAAGACAGCTTCTGCAGAACGGACTTGAGGCGACCCCAAGTCTCACCGCATGAACACCTAACGGACAATGTCCGGTAAGGATACCCACCAAATTCGAGAGCTGGGGCTTTGTTAGCCTTAGGAGTTCCCTCGAGCGTCCCCGATCTACCCGTGGCCAGAAGGATCTCGCGACCTAGCACGTTCGCGCACTAGCCCAGCGCTCGTTGGGTTGACTCGAAGCCCATCTTTCCAGTAGCAGACGACAGGTTCTTAAGGGATCCCCAATTCTCTCATTTCGCGAAGTTCCAAAGTTCCGTGTCTAGCCAGCTCATCAGCCCAGCAGTTTCCCTCTATGCCGCTGTGACCGGGTACCCAAATGGGCGTGATGTCAAAGTATTTGGATGCAATCGACAGAGAAGCCCGACATTCCCCGAACAATTTCGAACGCACAAACAACGAGCCCAAGGCCCTGATTGCCGCTTGGCTATCGGAGTAAATATTTACTTCCTTAACGATAATTATCGAGGCAAGCAACCAATCCACTGCTTCCTTAATTGCGGATACCTCAGCTTAGAAAACACTAAAGTGGTCCGGAAGCCTGAATTTAAGTTTGATGGGAAGCTCCTTACAGAATACTGCCCCTCCAACCCTTCCGTCCAACTACGAGCCATCCGTGAACATGTTTGCCATGCCTTGCCGCCAAATGTTACATCCCGCCCACTCATCCCGTCAAGGAATATGAGTAGAAAAAGGTCCGCTCGGACCTAGCGTGGATGAACAGTGATCCAGCACTAAACTATCAAATATCAAATTAGATCTAATAAAAAATACTATCCATGAAAATTTGAGCAGTACAAAATTAAATAGGAAATAAATTTAGTTTGGAAAATTACTTTTATTCAATTCAAAGTAAAAAATGCGTGAAAATAATATAAAATTAAGAATAAATTTACATTTGCTCGTTATGACCACCTTTTGTTTTTAGTATGGCCTTGAGACGGTCCAGAAACGAATCGCAAGCTACCTAAATGTGACTTTGGCCCACTCGCGGGCAACGACTTTTTACAGCGCCTCGAGGCTGGTGAATCTTTTATTTTAGCTCTCCAAAATGGCCCAAAGAGAATAATCCATTGGATTCGCGTCTGGTGAATTTGAGAGGCATTGTGTAGACGTTATGAAGTTCAGAACGAAATTTTTAGCCATTTTTGGTTCACTTGAGATTTGTGAGACGGTGCCGAGTCCTGTTGAAACGTCCATGGTTTGCCACCAAAATGTTTGCCTTCCCACGGCTTCAAAGCAATCTCCAGAATACTTTCTGGATAATATTTCGTATTTACCTTGACACCAGGCTCGATGAAAACGATTGGAGAGCGCCCAACTGCGGTTACAGCAGCGCAAACCATTACCTGTGGCAAGTGCTGCCTCCTGGTGGCCAATCGATGACTCAAACTCACTTATAAACGGTAGGTCAAATAAACCCTATCGTTTTGGGAGTTTATGAATTGCTCAATTTGAAAAATTTTGTCGTCAGAAAACACAATGTTCGGAAATTTACCACTTTCGGCCAAGCGAAGCAACTCCTTCGCTCTCTCAAGTCTGACTTGTTGCTGCCTTGGTGTGAGATCATGCGCCTTTTGGATCTTGTAAGGTTGAGATCATTTTTCAGTATGCGGCGGAATCTACGGTCAGATATTTTCAGTTCTTTTGCCATGTGATTGGCACTTCGCCGGGGATTTCGCTCAAGTTGCTTCTTCACATTTTGAACCATTTCATGTGACGTTACAGTCTTTTGGTGATCACCTCCATGACGTTTCGCGACGCTACCAGTATCGTTGTGACGAGTAATGGTGCGACAAAAAAAACTTTATTTATTTTAAGGTGATCGAGCTCACGAACAATCGCTGGTTGTGATTTTCCGGCCAAATATAATGTAATCACACTTTTAGATTTGAAATCCATTATTGATTTTTTTTTTGGCGTTTACTTTCGGCAAAATGCTTCGGTGCGCTTGTAAATAATACTATGGACTGTAATTTAGCCAATTAACAGATAGCTGATGCCCGTGTAATAGCTGCGCGAGCGGTCTGAAGTTGGCCGCACTTGGCGTACGACGTGCAGTAAGTTTCGTTTTCCGAAGTACATTTACGGGTTCTGAAGTGCAATTGACGATTCTAAAATACCCTTTACAGCTTCTGAAGTAGAATTGTTTATTCTGTAATACATTTTATGGCTTCTGAAATATATTTTATAATATGTGAAATATATTTGACACTCTTTGAAACAGATTTTAAGGTTTCTAAAATACATTTTACAGTTTATGAAATATATTTGAGGCCTTCTGAAGTACGATTGACTTTTGAAATTCTTTTTACGGTTTCTGATATACATTCGGCGCTTGGAAAAGAACTTATTGTACTTACTATTGTAGGTGGGACATATTTATTTATAAATGTACTTATATAGGTATGATCAAGAGCCACTAAACTTAACTAGTGCAATGCTGATGCCTAGACTGACATGTTTTCTTGACTCCCTGAAATAAATAAATTAATTAATCAATATTCCTTTAAATGTACGTAAAAAAGAAATTGAAGATAAACTACTTCAACTGCAAAGCACATCCGCAGTAAAATAGTTCAGAGCTAGAAGATTGGACTGTAGGGTAAGTGCATATTTATATCTATTATACATGCATATGTATGTCTACGAGTTGTACTTGCTTTCACGCCCTGCGCAATAGAGCAATTCCCTGCTGGCGCCCAACAATGAAAGTGCGCGCTGGCAAACTCCAGGTTTTCTTGGTGCCCCATTGCATTTGAATTTTCGTTTTCTACTTTGTGGAAGTATACATAATTTTCATGCTTATTAGTTGACCGAACATGCCGCAACGAATCGTGAGAAAACTCTTTTGCCAGCTAAATTTGTATGTACCTACCTACAGTGTGCCTTTTAGTACACATTAAGTCTGTAGTTTTTGTGTATGTAAGTGTATAACCACAGTGTGTTAAATAACTATAACTCCCTGTTATTGACCAATTTTGACAATTTATGTGTTTGTCATTTTAAATATTTGAATAATTTTTTATGAAAATATATTTCTCCCTTATACAAAAATCATATAAATCCAAGTTTTAGATCTTCCTCTGCTCGCACCGTGACGATTCTTTGGGCCAGCATCGAAAAAATCCAATTCACTAGCACCTGGTCTACGCCATGCCTACTAGCAGAGCTACACATACCTACTATCAAAAGTGGCATTATCAAACGGCCGTTTTATATCCAAAAAGGTGCCCATAGCGAAGTCCCCCTCCTTCGATGGCTACCTCTACCTTAGCAACAAGGTTTTGCAGTACCGACTCGCAGAATTTTCCACTTTCAAAGGCATGCTGAAATGATGAAATAGGGTGAACCTTCAGCGACTTGTGACGTATACGCAATTCCACTAGTCTTCGAGACTTTTCAGCATTAAAGAAATCATGCTAATGGATGTAAAGCTTTTAAGGCTTGTATAGTCATCTCTTTCAACTTTAGGAATGAAGGTGACCATCACCATCTTCCAAGCGCGTAGTATAAAGGCCAGTGCTAGGCATACAGGGAAGATTTTCTTCAAGGCTGCAGTCGCGGGCTCTATACCTTTCTTCAGCATGAAAGGATATATGACATCTGGTCCGGACGACTTGTAGCCGCTAAAAGATTCGGTGGCAAATCGAATGGCGGCTTCATTTACCACAGAAGTGGTAACGTACCAGTCATGTCGAGAAGGTCCAGCAGTTCTGAAACAGCCTCTTTCAGTTAGGACTGCTGCCGGCCAATTTGTATCTGTTTACCTGGAAAGTGAAATTCCAGCAGCAAGCTGAGGGTCTCACACAGTCAAAGTGACCCCAGCTTTGCTGTTGGATCCCTTTTTAGAATCCTAACTAACCAACTTTGCCGTGTCACCCAGAGATTCAATAACGCTGCAGAATCCCTTAAAATAATTTTTTTTCGAATCCCGAATTAGTTTCTTTTAGTTCTTCACATCATGAAGGATAGTGCTCCCAATCCTCAGCAAGATTCCACTAAGGAACGGGAGTCTGGTGAAGGAGAGGTCAGATAGGCCAGGCTGACTCAAAGCATTCAGTAAAGGCAGTGTTGGGTTTTTCAACAGCTTCCTCAATGGCCAGTTCTTTCCGAAATATTGGTGGCGTCACCTTAAAGCCCCGCAATGCCACCTTCAACTTCTGCTCGTTTGTTTTTCTAGGGTTTCTAGTAGTAACATTAGATATCAAAAATACGTTCAACAGTGACAGTTGGATAGACATACTACACGCCCTTCGCGCGATGCAGATGCATGCATATCATATCCAGTTATATGTTTGATAGAGTGTTACGTTACGACAGCGACGCCGGAATCGTTGACTACAAGGTCACAGCTGGTGTGCCACAAGGATCCGTATTAGGACCTCCCCTGTGGAACATTATGAACGACGGCATTTTGCGGCTAAAGGTATACAAGACAGCATCATTCGTTGGTTTCGTGGACGATATATCAATCAATGTAACCGCGAAAACGCTCGCGGAAATTGCAAATATCACGCAACAAACTATAGGAGCGGCTCAGAGATGGATAGGCGCGAACGGTTTAAAGCTAGCTACGCATAAAACAGAAGCCGTACTCATCAGCAGCCGAAAGAGAGTTCAAAAGGTCAAGATTAGAGTTGGGTTGGTATGTAAAATACTTAAGGGTCTTGGTAGACCACCGAATTAGCTTCCGAGACCACTTGGAATACGCTAGCACCAAAACTGCGACTGCGACGGTAGCCCTGGCTAGAATAATGGTGAACATTGGAGAACCAAGACAGCAGACAAGACAGGTTCTGGCAGGAGTAGTGAGGTCTATCCTTTTATTTGGCGCGACAGTTTGGCGTGATGCATTTAATCACGTTTCATACGTACGAAGTAGTAATTCCACGTACCGCTTGTGTGCTCTTACAATCTGCTCTGCCTTCAGGACAGTCTCAGAAGATGCGGCGCTCATCATAATTGGTCTATGCCCACTCGTCCTTATATCGCAGGAGATGTACGAAATGAGAAGTATGAGAAACAACCAAGCCCAATGCGATCAGTTGGCACTGAGAAAATCCATAAACCACCACTGCGTTGACCAGAGGCACACGCAATGGCACAATGCAAACAAAGGCAGGTGGACCCACCGTCTCATCCCCAACGTTGAAGCTTGGTTGCAGAGAAAGCACAGAGAAGTAGACTACTATCTTTGCCAAATCCAATGGAATTTGTGCCTTCTCACCACACTGAAACTCAATATACCTGTGCTCCGAGCCCGAATCTTCGGCATGGACTCTCCAGTTCTTGACTGAACACCCAAGTTTTGATTTTGATAAGGTGGGATCAATAACTAGCTTTCTTCTAGCAGTTACAAACGTAGATTATCTGCCCTTTTTTTGTAGATTATCTGTCCTTTTATTGAAGTTTTTATGAAAATTTGGTGAATTTTTTTTCTAATTTTTTCAATATCTTTGTCGTTTCCGTTTCGTTTCCATTCAATCGTTGTTGTTGTATCTGAGGCTTTGTGTAGTTCTTTGAGCATAAAATTACCAGTGTAGTAGGTTGCTAGCCTGGCTATCTGGGATTCTTTATGAGGTTTACTCTCCATTCTTGTTGGTCCGCGGAAAGTATTTTATTTCCCTTCTGCCCGTCACTTGCTGGTGAGACTATATAATAAAGAGTCAGAACAGCAAGCGACGAGCGTTCCCCGATCCGCCACCTGGGGGTGCGCCCGTTGGGGATTGGATTGATATGGCTTTTTCTAGTAGAATAAAAAATTATCAAAATTAAAAAAGCGGAAAAAAATTGTCCGAAGTTGCCTAATCTCCTTGGGCTATAATTATTTAACACACTGTATGTAAGTATATATGCACTTGTGTGGGTGCTTCAGAGCACTTGAATTTTTGGGTTGGGTATAACAAATACTTCAATTTGAGCGAGTGGGGGAGAGTTGTTAAGTGGGGCTTTACTTTGCACACCGCATGTGGGTGTTCGTTCGTGCTGCGCCGTAGCGCAACTAAATAAGTAAGTGGACGCTGCGTCGTCGTCCATTACAATGAAGAAAGAAAGAAAAAATCGCGCGTTGGCGTTGGTAATAAAGGCGAACTGCCGCCGCCACTCAACATGTGATCAATGATCATTACAATGGCCCGAGCATACATAAAATAGGCTATGAAAAATCGAAGAATCACATTAAAGTGGAGAATAGAAAAAGTGGGTGCGTTCACAATTTAAACGCGCAACGTTGGACGCATACCATTCTTCGAATACAAAGTATGGCATTTTGTATGGCTTTCACAGGCATCTATGCGGGTTTCTTCATGCATGCATGTGTGTGTGTGTGTGTGCGGGTATATATGCGAAGTAGAAAAACTTATCTTCGCTTGCATACTTTTTTTCTCCACACACACAATTTTACTGCCTTTTCTTGTTCTTTCTATTCCAAGTACTGCTGCTGCTGCTGCTTTTGCTGCCGCCGCTGTTGTTGTGCGCATCAAAGTTCGATTTTTATAACTTCAGGTTGAATGCACTGCATGCACAGCTTAGCGTCTCTTCAGCGTCTCTCCAGCTGCATTATCTATTTTGTAGCCATTACCGCTTTGGCTTTTGTTGGCTTTCGGTTAAGTTGCTGCCGCTTTGTTGCTGCTCCACACACAGAAAGCTATTCATTGCTGGTGCTGCATGGTCTTGCTGCAGGCTGCAAGCTCCTCACTGCTGACTGCTGACTGTGCTTGTTGCTTGCAAGTTGCAGTATTTGGTGCTGTTCGCTGGCGCAAACCAGTCAAGCGGCTTTTTTCTCATGACACCAATACTGGCGCACAAGCACACACAGACGCACACAAATGTATATTTAACATTCTATCCGTTTTTTTTTCATTTTGTATTTAAGTTTTTTTGTTATTCATTTTTATTTATTGCCTCTATGGTATGCCGTTTGTGTGCACTTAACAGCTTTGTCTTTATATTTCATGCATATAAAATATGGTGGAAACCAGCAAACGCGCGCGCACCCATACTAACTGACGTTTATATTTTTATTATAAGACCACCAAAAAAAAACAAAAAAAAAAAACGAAAAAAAATTATTTCATTTATATATTCACATACATACATATAAAGTCACATACATACATACATGCATACACAGAGGGCCTTTTTTGGCCTCACCTCCGGCTGCTGCTGCTGCTGCTTTTGCCCATGCCTGTTTATTTGTTCGTGTATTTGTGACTTCCTTAGCTTTTGTGAGCGGCCACAACTTATCTGCAGAATTTTAAGTAAACTGCAAGTGACTTGCATGTCTGCATTTGCAACGCGCCCTCTCTTAGCCCCTTTTGCCACTTTTATGCAGTTTTTGCCATTTTTGTGTTATTTTACTTTTTTCATTTTTGAATTTTCATCGCCGCTTATTACAGTGGAATTCACTTTTATGGCGCTTGAAACAGTGCTAAGGCATAAAAAATGCATTAAAGTATTATGGTGTTGTATTGGTAGTAGATATGTATAAGTATTGTAGATTTGTATGTGTGTGAGTATGACGATTTTAAAAGTTTGCGGATTATTTAGTTACTTTCTTAAACAGATTTTCAACTATTTTGAATTTTTACTAATTATTCTCCAGCTCATCATGAAAAGCAATTGTCACGCGAGTCTTTCAAAAAACTCATTTTTTCAGGCCTAAGCCGAAGAGGTCTAAAGTTTGTCCTTGTAATCCCCTTGACACCCCACTAAATAAATAAAATAAATAATTGGTGCGTACACTTTTAGGTGTTTGGGCTGATTCCCTCCTCCTATTTATGGGAGCGTCTTGATTTTGTTCCACAAATGGAGGGACCTACACATTTAAGCCGACCTAAACAGCAAACGGTTTTTTATGAGGAGCTCTTTTTCATAACAGAAATACAGAGATTTGCCATTGCCTGCCGAAGGGTGACCGCTATTAGAAAAACTGTTTATGTTTTTTGATGTTCATGCACGGAGATTCGGATTTACGCATTCCCTAATGGTAGTCAAGTACCAAATTGACTAGAATTACAGTGAGGCATGCCGAAGAATCAGTTAGGCCCGAATTAGGCTGGCCTTACTGAGGCACGCCTCACTATTACCTTACCAGGTGCACGTTAGGCAAGTCAAAGATTGGCATGCCAGAACAATACCAAATTTGGTTGTGGTCACAAAAATCTGTGGCAGTGTCTCACTTAGGCATAAATTGGAATCCCTAACTGATTTGTAGAAGGGCATCCGAAGTATTACCGAAGTTCGGTTTTTCAAACCTGCGCCCAATGAGGCAGAAGTGTGGCGATGCCTTTCGGGACTTGGGCCTAGTTCGGCTGCCTTATGAGGCGCAAATTTGGAACGCGGTCTGCCTTATTTGCGCCTAATCACCGCCTTACCAAAATTTCTAGTCGGGAACCCCTTCGACTACGGTGCCCCTATCGAATGGAGCATTTTCAAAAATACAAAAAAAAGGACAACGATTACAAAAAAACTGAACTTTTTTTTTTTAGTAAGACAAAACACACTTTGTGGAGAAGCAGATGCGATTGCTAAAGCCTACCTTTAATATATATTTTATAATAAAAAATGTTGACTTTGTTACCAGTACTTAAAAATGTTACAAAAGCTAAAATGTAGACTACTTTTAAACAAGTAAAGTGAGCCGTATCGCATTTGAATCCGAAAGGGGACTAACAATCGCCAAAGCTGAAGCTGAAACTGTATCCGAAAAACTTCTTTTCCTTCTTGATGGGCGAGTAACTCCACAAAGTAATGATTCGAGTCGATGTTGAGTCCTCGGGTCGTACGTACATCTAAAACACTAGAAACGTGCCTTCCATCCATCGTAATATGATCGATCTGGTTTCGCGTTTTTCGATCGGGAGTCTGCCACATAGTTTGGTGTATGTTTCTATGCTGGTATCTGGTGCTGCAGACTACCATGCTTCGAGCCCCGGCGAAATCGATCAGCTTCTGTCCGTTGGCGGATGTTTCGTTGTTCAGGCTGAATTCTCCAATAGTGGGACCAAAAATTCTTTCCTCGCCCATTGAAGTCGCCAAGCACGATTTTTATGTCGTGGCGGGGGCAGCACTCATAGGAACGTCCCAGCCGCTCATAGAAGGAATCTTTTATCCCATCGCCCTTCTGTTTCAACGCGGTTGAAAAACTTCGCTTTGATGTGAATTACTGCGAGACGCTCGTCCACCGGTGTGAACGACAGTACTTATCGGGGAAGTCTCTCTCCCACAATAAATGCAACTCCGAATTTGTGCTTCTTTATATGGCGACTGTAGTAGACGTCGCAAGGTCTAATGGCAGTGATATCAACCTTTTCTCTTACGAGAATATAAACCAGCTGGCCAATGGCACCTTTCCCATTAAGGGACCGGATATTCCAGGTGCATGCCCTCATATCATAATCCGTAGTTCGTTTTTGAGGCTTTGTTTTGTTTTACATTGGGGAGGATTTTTACGTGGCTGGTCATAGGCCCAGCGCACCACCAGATAGCCTGGATTGCTTCGCCTTCTTACATTAGATCACTCTCGAACGGAAGTTCGGAAGCTACTCAGAGGATACTTGGGCGAAGACAGAAAGTTGTGAACTGCTTGGACCGTATGGGGAATAGTTATCCTAGCCAGTCCCAAGTAAATAGCAATGAAGTACTTTCCCCACTTGCGTGGACTTTTATATTATATATGGAACCATCCTTCTCCATAGATTTCTCTATATAAAAAATTTCAAGCATTCGTTATATGAAGGAAAACACCTCATACCATCACCATAAAAAAATGTCAAAAATCTGCGTAATTTTGGGGCCACTTCAAACATTCACTTCGCTATAACGAAAATCAAAGGATTACAAAACTGCAGACTCGAAATTTTTGCAAAAATTCTGATTAAAAATTTTGATATTTTGATAAAAATTTGTCTAATTTTTATGAATTTTATACCAAGTCTTGAATGGGTTTTGTTTTAGTATAAACTAATGCTTTATGAAAAAAAAATTTGGAATTAAAAAATAAATAATCAAAACTAGTCAATATGTGATGCACTCTGTAGGTCTTTAGTTTCTTCATAATTTTTGGTACCAGATTTGAAAATCAGAGTAATCGATGCAACTTTGCAGCGGTCTTTAAATTCGTCTGTAGTGAGGGAAAGATTGAGAATATATTTTAAGGGCACAAAGGGTGAAACTCTACATCTCTTAAGTAGTAAGTAGTCTTTAAATTCGTCTGTAGTGAGGGAAAGATTGAGAATATATTTTAAGGGCACAAAGAGTGAAACTCTACATCTCTTAAGTAGTAAAAGTCATTCTAAATGGTCCTTTAAGTTTATACGGTCATCCCATCCATCCAGGATTGATATTGAACGTCATTTCAAAAAGGAAAATAAGTTATTAGGTCCCTAACTTAACAGTTTCCTGCAGTGTATTTCAAGCTGAAATATTGGCTATCAGAGAAGGCCTGCTAGCCCTAAATGAAAGTGTCCTCACAACAAGAGATATAAACATATATTCAGATAGCAAATTGGCCCTGGAAGCTTTCAACTCGCCCAATATTAACTCGAAGACAGTAAAAGAATGTATCAACATTTTGACAAAACTATCACAGTACTTTGTAATAAACCTGCTCTGGGTGCCGGGTCATAGAGACATAGAAGCCAATTGCAAAGTAGATGAACTAGCGAAATTGGGTACCACGTTATCGATCCAACCAGACAAAGCAAACATACCTATACCTTCAGCAATTTATAAGATGCTTATAGATAAACACACAATCAGTGCTGCCAACAAGCTATGGTCTCAGTCCCTGACCTGTGCAATGACGTGGCCGGAATGGAACATGGGCCGCACAAACCGATTGTTGAAACTAAA
Organism: Anastrepha ludens; assembly: GCF_028408465.1. Classification (NCBI taxonomy): domain Eukaryota; kingdom Metazoa; phylum Arthropoda; class Insecta; order Diptera; family Tephritidae; genus Anastrepha; species Anastrepha ludens. The sequence continues at coordinate 18,019,829 of NC_071499.1, forward strand.
CAGGAAAAACATGAGAAATCTTCTCGGGGTCCTTAGCTCCCTTAATAACTTGGCAGAAGTGCCAATATAAAATAACAAGTCTTGTTAGATATTTCAAAGCCACAGGTTGATTCAATGAGGACAATGTAGAGTGAGGAGAGGGGGCAGCCCTGGTGGTATCACAATGGGCATACAGCAGGCCTCGGTGCGTCAACCGGCAACCACTACACCTACCTACCTAACTTAACAGTTTCTTGCACCATCGTCATCGAAAAGCTTATTTCTTATTAGATATATATTTTTTTTAATCATTTGTTCACCACATTTCCGCCTAAAATCTTCAATTTCAGTGTCACAAGGTTAACAACTCAATGCGAATCCTTCACCCAACTTAAATTCCCTTTATTATCGTTAATATTTCGAAATTTAAGCTGCTATAACTACGCCTCCTTTTCAGTTTACTGTCGGTTTGTTGGCGCCTCTGTAGTCGCCAGCACTATACAGCAAGATTTGCGCCACTGAAATGTATACACACAGCAACTGGGCAATGCATGAAATCAAGTTCGTTGCTTAAGTCTTTTGTTGGTAGAACTGTTGGTAGACTACAGCACAATTTTTGCACCATATTTAGTCCTTTCGTGGAAATGAAGGGCCAAAACACATAAGAATGAGATAATAAGTAATGAAAAAATTGGAATTGTGCACAACAGTAGAAGGAAAAATATCAAATTTTTAATTAAATGGTAACGCCATCTTCGCCATAATGGCGCATGAAGTAAAAATCCTATGCGTAGCAACGAGCTGTAACGCTGAGCGTACACTCAAGGCAAACAGACAGTCGTCAGCACTAAGCTAAACTGACTAATGAAACAACGGCAAAAGAGTTAGCAATGGCATATGTCCGTTTGTAGCTTATAAGTGTGTATGTACGTGTGTGTGTGTATGTGTGTAGTAATGGAGGTTGGGTAGAGAAGTGCGCCAACTAAAACTCGTTCAACATTGTGAATTATTGAGTTTTAAAGGCGTTTAATTAATTCCAATTCTAACAGCAGCCATAGTAATAAGAGAGCGGCCGTATGGCAGTGGCAGTGGCAGCAGCGGTAGCAGCCATATACAGCAAGCCAGTCGGCCCGTCAGCCAGTCAGCCCGCCAGCCAGCCTGCCAGTAAGTAAGCAGTAAGATTGGTAGCAGTCGCAACGAGTTAACACCATAGTAGACACTACAGCAACAACAACAGCAATGGAAACTCTGTATAAAAAAAATTAAGCAGCATCAGCCGTAATGTTGGTAGTCGACTTGGCAGTTGGAGTAGCCGGAACACCAGCAGTCAAGCAGGGGAAAATAGCAACAGCAGCACTGCCACTGACTGTTCTGTGCTTATTATGCTTCTTGTTTTCTCCACACCTTTTTTTATACCAACGATTTAATTTTTATCTTTTATTTCTTATGGTTGTTTTATGGCTACATTTTCAATTCCATTTCGGTTTTTGTGGTTTAACTGGAAGAGCATCGGATTGTTTATTTACTTTTTAACGATGCTCGATTTTCAGTTTGCTTATGTATTTCTGAGGGGGCACACATTTGCTTATACGTATATACGTGTGTACACATACATAAACACAAATATCTGCATATGTATGTATGCATGTAAATATGTAGTTTATGGTTTATTGGCGGCTGAAGGTCCACAGGTTACACCGCGCTTATTGCTTCATCAGCTTGATTGAATTTTGCGAGAAGGTTTGTATATGGGTGTATACTAAACAGGGTAGTCCGTCTAGTATTTGAAATTTTAACTATCAATTTTTTTGCTTGGACAACTAAAATACATCCTTGAGGTGTCAGTAATTGAGCTTAAATGTAGTTAACCATTCGCAAAGGCAGTCGAATTTCTCGCGAACGCGAATTGGGAAATAGTTATGTGATAGCATTCGAACGACTTTGAAAATCAGCTGAACCGTTAATGGCGATTGGCCGCCTAGAAGCTACGATCTGGTTCTATTAGATTATTTTGCACCAGGCGTAATTAAGGTTAAATATTACTCCAACTATGCGGAAGCAATTTAAGAGTTGTAAAGGTATTACATCTCTTCATTTCTGCGAAAAACTGGTTAAGACTGGGGCAAAAGTGTACCAAGAGGTTGTACATACACAGTACATAAAAAATTTTCACACGGATTTTTTCAAATGCTAGCCTAATTGAGCTATGATGCTCCTTCAACAAACGAGTGATATGAAGAGCATCTGAAAAACAAAAGAATAGTTAATAGCCATTACGCCTTGAATCGCAGGCTTGATCGTATTTCTAATGGTTTACAAATTAAAAAAAAAAGAAAAAACTACAATAGCTCAGGCCCACTTTAATATTTTTGAGAATTTTTTACCCCACTGTAAGATAGTTATCGAGGAAGTCATTTGAATGAAATTCATGAATGAATCACTTAATTGCGGGACCACCCTGTATGACTGTATGAAAAATTATTTTACAAAAGGCAGTATTAGCAACAGATGTAAGCAACCTAAATTAGTAAGACAAATTATTAGTTCAAAACGAGTGATATTTATGACTCATAAAAAGTGGTTAAAGTTAATTAATTTGTTGCTTTTTCTTTTGTTTTTGAGTTTGCATAGTTAACTCAAAAGCAGAAGAAACAGAAATGACCACCAACTCCATAGTATATTAAATATTTACTAGGAGCTGTGCCTATGCCTAAAGGTGAAAACAGTAAGTACTCATGCAGTTACATATATTTTTAGTTTCAAGCGTAGGCTTTAACTCGAGTTAAAAACTTCATAGACTTTACCAAACTCTTTTCATCATCACATTTTTTATTATTTACTTCAGTTTGTACGAAAACCCATTTGGCTTTTTTTTTTAATTTTTTTCTTTATTTTCATATTTACTTTGCATAGCTTATTTGAGGTTTCTCAATCCGGAAATCGTTTGTGCACAAATTTTAACACAACTTAAGATTTCTACCAATACGTAATAAGTATACCACATTTTCACGGTATGTCATATGACGATCTTGCATTACCTGTTCATGCGCAACATCGATTATTTTCTGGTCCAACAATCGTTTTAGAGACCTTCACCTATGCAAATTCGTGCCTTAGCGAATTCGAAGTACCAGCGAAAGGAGGTCACTAAGATATTTCTTACAAATCATAATTCATATCCAAAGGTCGAAGCAGGTTGATCGATACACTGTTATTGGTCAAAAGCCATAGAAAACCATCACCCACCCATGTTAATGATTTAATTGCATTTTTTATCCAAGATGAATGTTTCAAGGACCTGACATAAAAGCACTCGTATGACAATGTTTTGAGTACGATTACCCTTAAAAATTTCAAACCTTAGAGTAAAAATTCCAGATTTGAAGTTATTCATATTGGTAATGCCATATCTCGAAACTTAAGATGCAATCCTCGAACGTAGTATTTGTAAGTTACTTCTGTAGATTTGATTTTATGCTGCCCCGAAATGGCAAACAGCCTTTAGAAGAGCGCTCTCTCACAGCTGATCGGTACTCGGAGGTTTGCTATTGCTGGTAGAGGGTATCCTGCTAGCCATTTTCTTTTAATTTAAATGAAATACTTTTAAGTTAGTGTATCGGGAATTCAATTTACGTTTTAGTTATTTCTTATTTATTGGATATGGGAATATGTAATATACTGGGGATTTGAAGGTGTATATGTGAGGTCTCGATCGCAGTAGTTGACGTTCGTTTGAAGCCTACAGATCCTTTTTTATCTGACCTCAAAAATGTCTACGTTCAATTGTAGGAGAGGAATGCCGAGAGACGTTTGGTGACGTGTGAGATGATTCTTGAACAGCAGAGAAGAAAAGGTTTTCTGCATCGCATCGTCGCTGGCGATGAAAAATGGGTCTATTGTGATAACCCTAAGCGTCGAAAATGTTGGAGTCTGCCAGGTAAACCAGGTCCATCGACATCGAAAAAAAATGTTCATGCTTCAAAGGTTATGTTGTGCATCTGGTGGGATCGGAAGGGAGTAATTTACTATGAACTTCTTAAACCATCTGACACCATCACTGGCGATCGTTACCGACTGGAGCTAATGCGTTTGAAACAAGCTCTCAAAGAAAAGTGGCCGGAGTAGATCAAGTCAAAAGAACTCGAATTTTTCGTCAGAGGAATCCGTATGCTGCCTGAAAGATGGACTAAAGTTGTAGCTTCCAATGGCACATACTTCACAAAAATACTTTTTTTTATTTAACTGTTTAAACAAACTTATTTCCATACCGAATATTTATTTATTTTTTTTTTTTTTGCTGATATACTTAGTGCCAAAGACGCTTCTTTCATAATTTTGATAAATATCTTATTAAAGTGCAATATAAATAATAAGACCTCACGTTTTGTTACACAATCCGCGAAAAAACTAAGACTTAACCACATTTCCTTCGTTTTGTTCAATTTTAAAAGTTATTGATTAAAATATAAGTAATTCCACAAAAACTGTCATATTAATCAAAGCTACAGGCTAAGATTGAAAAAAATTTTACACATTTTTATCAAAATTTAAAACTTTTTAATAATTTATTTCTAAAAAAAGATGATGTTTTTTATAAGAAGCTTTTTAATGGCAGAAGTTTGTCATTGCCCGCCGAGGAGCAACTGCTATCAACATAGAGCAAAGTTTTTCCATCAATTTATGTTTCAGTTTGAACATGAATCTCCGAATGCCCGCGATTTGGCAGCACGAGACGGTAGCTTCACTGCGTATTTGAAGGAAACTATTTTCCCTGAATCACTTCCTCGAAGTATTCTAAAAAGCAGTGTGAACTGGAAATTGGCAATTGGCGAGCGACGTAAGAGCCGACACAATGAAGTGGCAGGGCTAAGGCGTAGCATCGACAACTAATCGCCTGTCCTCCCACGTCCTCCTTAGCGGCAGAACCGTGAGAAGCGAAATTCGACAAATATCAGGGTTATCATGATTTCAGAGATATATTTGAGGATAACGTGGTACCCTAATGCCCATTGGGTGTTAGGCCACAGGAATATAGCAGGGAACTGCAAAATAGATGAACTTGCTCGAAACGGTGCAACGCTGGATCTCCAGCCGGATAAGACGCTGATACCCATGCCCATAGCCACTTGTAAATTACTTATAGATAGGGAAACCATCAAAAAGGTAAATACAAGTTGGCAAAACCTCACAACATGTGAACTAAGCAGACAGACATGGCCGAATTGAAACAGCGGTCGATCGAAAATCTTGTTAAGATTTAACAGAGAAACTATAAGAAAAATTATAGGGGTATTAACTGGTCATGGTCTGATAGGCAGCAACGCTAGAAGGTTAGGACTCCCGTACTTCGATTTCTGTAGAAGCTGTCAAATACAGAAGAAGAGGAAACAGTCAGACACCTTTTATGTAAGTGTGAAGGCTTAGCGACAAGGAGGCTCCGCACTCTTGATACGACATTTTTAACTGATATAGCGGACATACCGCATCTAAAACTAACGTAGCTTTGCTCGTTTATTAAAGCTACTGGATGGTTTGAAAAGGAACCCATAGGGTAAGGATAAGTTCCAGTGATATCACAATGGACCTATGAAAGGTCTAAGTGTGTCATTGCGACAGCCACCCTACCTACCTACCTATGCTTAACGGACAAATTTTTAACCAAATTAATCAAAGCCAGATACTTCAAAAGCCAGTTAATTTTCTTCTCTGTTTTAGAAAAAGCATTCAGCACCTGCTTGAGAGATGGTCGAAAGTACTCGCTCTTTTTCGTTAAATACTCAAATGTGGAAGTAGTTTTGCCTCTCGAGAAAACATCTTGAACATATTGGCATAACAAACCAGTTACCTATAAACATTTTTTTCCACTTCTTATTATTTTTATTACCCACGCAAAAGAATATCAGAAGCAAAAAAAAATGTATTTTCCTCCGCCTACTGAGCTTTTATTCGCGTAGCATTTAACAAGCCATTTCTCACACCACAATTTTTTTCCGTTCATTTTATTTCAGAACTTTTCCACACCTCTTAATGTGTTTGTTAATTTAATTATAACAAATTTTTAATCACCACAACCAAAAATACGAAGCATGATGATGTTTCATATTTTTTGCTTCTTTCACTCAAATAAGACGCTTGCAGACGTGAGACAACTCACACGAGGTGCTTTTTTAGCCCCTATTTTTTTTTTTTTTTTTTTTTTGCGTTTTGTTTTCGTGTAATCCCAATTATTGAATTTTTATGGCAACATTTTTACACGCAAACGACAACGACACAGAAATCTGTGTTACTGCTGCTAATGAACACTAATTAGCATTTTACTAATATTATTTCCGGTAAGATTTATAAATAATTCTCTTCTGGATCAAACTCAACCGCTTAAATGATTTTATTTAAAAAAAAAGTATGCATGAATGATTATAGTATTTTCTTAGATAGGCAGACGACAATTGTGAACAACAAGATGAGCCAGACTTTTTTCAACCTAAATTTATGCTGTAATTTTCTACTACTTCGCAGTAAAATATCATCAATGATGTAAAGGTACTTGTCTTCATTGACCTTTTGATCCATTCGCTTATTTCAAGGTTCATTGCCTTATTTTTTATTCAAGTTGATGGCACAGTTGAATGGCACCTTATTTTTAGCGGAATTTGCTTTAAAACGAACGCTTAATTTTCCTTTGAAGCTATAATGGGCTTCGCAATCCTTCACTAACCACTTAAGTTTAGGTGCGCCATAAGACATAAAGTACTTCTGTCTTCAAACACATAGTTGGAACACTTATAATTTTGAAGTACAGGGTTACCAGATTGCATTGATCATGTTTACAATTTCAGGATTACCAAAACAGATCCTGTCTTGTTGATTTTATAAAATTTATATTAAAAAATTATATATTCGTGTAATTTCTTTCTCGTGCTAGCCTGCGCAGGTTGGATACACCCCCTCGTCTTTCCAACGTAGAGGAGACCTTTCTCTTTCTCTGCTACCACCAGCTGGTACCGCATCGTATACTTTCAGAGCCGGAGCATTTGTAGCCTTCCGGATGACATGACTCAGCCAACGAAGCCGCTGGATCTTTATCGCTGCATTATGCCTATGCCGCTGTAAACCTATTACAAATCATAGTTCTTTCGTCTGCGAAACTAACCTTCGCCAACGTGCAAAGATCCGCAAAATGTCCTCAGAAGCTTTATCTTACTCTAAAGGGCGTCTCATCGGGTGTTGTAATCGTCCCTAGCACTTGCTGGTAAGTGAGATTCTCTGTTGGATTTCAAGACTGGCAATATTATAGGTGTTTATGCTGGTTCCCAAAGAAACGAAATCCTCTACTTTTCAAAATTTTCGACTGCCAACAGCGACAGGGTTGCTAAGTCACGAATGCACTAACGGAAAAAGCAGCACTAACAGTGTCGATATCTTCGGCATACGGCAGGAATTGTAGGCTGTTATAAAAGAATTGTGCCTAAGCGACTAAGTTCTGCGGCTAAAGGAGGTGGACGATAGGGAGTCACCCTGTCTGAAGCCGCGTTTGGTAGAGTTATTTTCCAATTCTGACTAGCTGATGGTATTGCTCAACGTCGTCATTCACAACCGTATTAGTTTTGCGGCGATACGCAATTCAGGCATAGCGGAATATAAGCAACTCCTTTCCTGCTGTCTAATGCGGCTTTAAAATTGACGAATATATGGTGTGTGTCGATTCTCCTTTCATTGGTATTTTCCAAGACTTGGCGCTCTAAAAAGTAAGGTAGCAATTTAATACGGATGTATCAATTGGTTGCCGTGATTATAGGACTTGGCGCACCTCGAGTCTACACAAGAGATCTCGATATCCCGGGATTGCTGCCTTTTTAATCCTTTGGGGACGAGAGTCTGTTACGGCCATTTTACCGTTCTGGACACGCGTGGGCATATAGCCGCCCAGATTAATTCGTAGCTGCAAGGCTCGCGACGTCTGTCGTTCTGAGTGGGGGGCCCTTAGCGATGAAGTTTTATCTTCCTTATAATGTAAACTTAAGATGTGAGACAACGGTAGAGTTATATCGAATTTCAGCTCTTCGATTCGGTCTCTCAGTGTCACTGTCATGGAACCAGCAGGCTTTTAATATATTTCATCCTACGCACAATGGCTAGATCGCTTAGAGATGATCCGTTAGATAGTGACAGTTCTGACGAATATTACTTTAAATCTGATAAGACGGAAGATTACATTACTTTGTCAAGTGGAAGTGAAATCCGGAATAAGGAATCCACTCCGGCATCTCAACATTAGCAATGATAGCAGTTTGTTAAAATTATTTTTTGATTTTATGAAAAATTTTTCTTGTGTTAAATAAAGATAACGCAAGTATTTACATCCCTAGTGTACACCAACGAGACAACCACTTTGAAGGAGCTCGCAGCCAACATTAAAGACTCTGTCTATTGGCACAACAGGCTGCTGCATCCAGATTCCGTTTCTGTGGGCGTAGTCTCCACCATAGATAGTATCCACACCTCCCACTACGTTCAAAAGCGGTTGTGAAATTAAGCATCGGAGAGTGTGCAATCATCTGGCTGGCCTTACCACCTAATTAATTACATATTATAATAGTATTAAATATTTAATCTATCTGTCTACAGCTGCTGTCGCTGTTGTTGCGGCAAATGCAACTGTTGCAAAACTTTAAATGCGTTTTTCTCAAAACTATGTTTTTTGAACTGGGGATCACTGTAACTTTAAAACCGCTTGGTAGATTTTCATAAAATGTATACTGCTTTTGAAAAACATAAGAAACTCGTGCCTGATCGAAGGATTTCGATTTCAAAAATTTCAATTTTTTTTTAACTTTTAATTGTGGGTTTTTTTTTCTCGAAAATCTGAAAAATATTTCCTGAGGCCACCAAATTGTTTATTTTGAAAACAAAATAGCTTCGATCAGGCACAAGATTATCTATCAATGAAACTAATTCCTCTTATCCGATTGATTTTAGATGAATCTCCAAGGACTTGTGATGATCACCGCAAGGGACTTCTAGACTTCAGGCTCCACACAAACAGCTATAACTTTTACAATTATTATTATTTTTTTTTTGAAATTATGCTAAAGTCAAGTCGAAACGTGATGATTAATGCTATGTTTTAATTTTTGTATAATAAAGCAATTGACTAGTAAAACAAAAGCTATTGAAAATCATCATTTTCTCGGGCCTCTGACTACCCCTAACCCTTTATGCGGTTTAGGACCGAATACAGTATCGAATGCAACGGCGAATCCAGCGCCTCTGTTCTGGCAGATAAAAAAAACATTGAGCATTTTTTACGTGTACATTTCATTCTTATCAAACTTTGTCTAACTAGCACTTCATGAAAAACTTGGGATGGCTGTACCAAATTTCCGTTCCGCGCGATCGTAGTAAGACTCTCCTTAGTTGGTCTCGCTAAAAGCCTTTTGTTTGCTGCCATCCTCTATGTTGCTAATTAATGTTGCGGTATTGCACATTGCACTGGCCAACATAAACAAATTTGCGCACTTACGATATTTTCGCAATGCAATGCTAGTTGAGCAACTTTCACCACTATACACTTCCTCAAACCAAATGTTGCACAAACACATACGTACATTTGTATAAGTAGGTACGCAAATACATTTGTGTAAATATGCACAAAAACACAAATTTATAAATAAAGGCAATAACAAATGCGGCAACTAATTGACAACTGCTAAATGCAACAAACGCCGCCAATGCTTACATTTGCAAATGGGATTGCATATTTCTACGTGCAACACGCTAATTACATACGCACGTTTTTATGTGGCCATACTTCGATGCGTGTAAAATTAAAATATACAAGGCGCGCAAGCATACCGATGTGAATTTTAAGAAGCAAATTTAAATTTTGCTAGCTGGTTGCTAACTCAAATTTGTTTAACTCGCCATAATGGCAAATGCGGCAAATTGTTTGTCCCTTACTACAGCTGTACTAAACAAATTTGTAGTACAACAAAGCGATAAGTAAAAAAAACTTAAACAAAAAAATGAAAAAAATAACTTAAAAATGATTTCAATAAACTGCTAATGAGGCTATTAAACGCCTGCGATAAACTAATATACAATACAAATAAAATTGTGCACATGAGCAGATACAAAGGCGTGTGTGCTTAGCTTTATTTAGCTTCTTATATGAATTTCATATGCAAACAGATATGCATACATACATACATACACTTGCTCTTATTTACACACATAAGTGGCACCTGCATTCTTTATAAGGGGCCTTTCAAAAGGTGCGCCTAAATGTTGTTTTAAAATCAAAAATATACAAATTTGAGTTTTTTCAGGCTTTACTATTTTTATTCAAATTACGGCTATCAAAAATTATATCTGAAAAATATATTCTGAGACTTAACTATATATCTGTTATCTGGAGAGAAGCAAGGGTTGTATTTATACCGAAAGCGGGTAAGAACAACCCGATACTCTCAAAGGAATATAGGCCCATTAGTTTGACCTCATTTCTTCTAGAAACGCTTGAGAAAAAAACACACACATCAGAGAAAAAAGGATGTCAGACTTTATGTGTAAGGCACAGCACGCATATACTAAAGGCAGGCCCACAGAGACTGCGTTATACGCACTTGTGTTAGTTAAAGAGCAAGCTCTAGAGTACAAGGAATATGCTTTAGGAGTATTTCTAGACATTAGTGGTGCATTCAACAATGTGTCGAGAGAAGCCATTTTAAGGGGCTTAAATACAACGAATATAGAACCCGCTGTTTATTCATGGATAAAGAACCTGTTAGGTTGTAGAATAATAAGGGCGGAATGGAACGAAGCCAAACTCACTAAAGTGCGTCACAAGGTGGTGGTCTATCGCCATTTCTCTGGCTGCTCGCAGTTAATGAGTTACTAAAGAAATTTGAAGGTACGGCAACGAAACTAGCAGTATATGCAGATGACATAGTCATAGTAGTGACAGGCAAATACATAGACACCGTGAGGGGCATAATGAATTATACACTCGCAGCAGTGCACGAATGGACAACACAGGCAGGCCTAAGGATAAATGCTGATAAAACGAATATGAAACTTTTTACTAGAAGGCACAGATCCCCTATTGGCAACCCCCGAAGCTAAACGACGTGGAACAAACTCTTAAAAACCACACAAAGTACCTTGGAGTAAGCTAAGAAAACCGACATATAAAAAGCATATGAAAAGTATTCAACATCTTGGTGCACTCTGCACAACAGGTGCATTGAGAACTACTCCACGGCAGTGATTGAAAGAATACTTAACTTATCACCGATTGATATTGCGGGGGAATGCCTAGCAGCTAAATCCGCAGTAAGACTCAGCGCGATAGGCGAATTTACCTGTAAAACATTCGGACATAGCTCAATAGTCTTTAGTTATAGGGTCCAAACGGACGGATATGACTCCGAAATGCAATTGGGTGAAGAAATTCCAAACAACAATAGAAGAAGAGGGATGGAAAAAAGGAATGAAACCTAGCCCAAATACTCTTAATATATTTACCGATGGCTCGAAAATGTTAAACGGAGTAGGGGCAGAAATCTATTGCGCAGAGCTAGGCATCAGACAGCCTGACCACTGCAGTATCTTTCAAGTAGAAGTCAATGTTGTAGGTAAGGCTGCGGATATAGCATTCGCAAAGACATCAAACAACATCTCAACGTACGTTGAGAGCCGAGGCGGCGATAAAAGCAATAAACTCATATGAAATTTCATCTAAAAATGTTGTAAAAACCAGGGAAGCCATAGACAGATTAAACGCCAACGGACGGTTATATATCTATTGGCTACCCGGACATAAGGGCATTGCAGGAAACGAAATTGTAGATGAGATTGCCAAAAGCGCTGTTTACAGACAATTCGAACAAGAAAACGAAACATGCTGAAACCTTTAAATACTGCATACCATGACATCGCTGCGGGCATGAAAAACCGGATAGACAGGAGGTGGAATAATCTAGCCACTTGCAAAACCGCGAAAATCATTTGTACACAGATGGCAGATAAATAAGTCCGATTTGCACTAGCCCTGTCTAGAAAGGAAAGCAGAACTAACGTAGGTATGCTGACAGGCCACAATTTGCTAGCGGCGCACGCTTACAAGATAGGAATTACAAACACCGATTTTGCAATGAACTGTAAGAGAGGGAAACGCTAGAACACCTTCTATGTGTTTGCCCTGCGTTAGTTAGAACCAGATTAAGATGCTTAAGAGCTCTACAATATGCGAAGTTAGAATGCATCTCGGGGATAGAGCTCCAGAGCTTACTTAGATTCGCAAAAGACGTATACGTATTACAAGATGTCTACTACAAAGAAACGTAAGGGTCTAGCTCCATCTGGTAACACTATGGACCAATAGGTCTATGTGATAGCTTTCAGCCAGCCAGGTCAAACTAACCTAACCTAATATTATATATTCAAAGGTTGGATTATAAACGACGATTAAACGACAACTATAAGCCTATTTCCAATAGAATTCTATTTGTAAAACAAATGCAACATATACTGTAAAATATAAGAAAAGGTGTTCAATTTAGAGGTATCCGATTTTAAATTGAAATAAAAGCACAAAAATTCAAATTTCTTGTACAATCCATTCATGACATTTATTTTTTAAAGATAATCCCTTTCAAATATTGTCCGCAACTACGCCGTAAATCATCACCACCATCATCATTGTTGGCTGGACAACCCTAGTCGAGTCTTCGCCTGCTGTGACATATGCCTCCAATTGTCTCGGTTTCGTGCCTGTGTCCTCCATGCCCGAAATTCCTGCCGAAAGCCTTTGTCTTTTTCTACACCGTCAATCCATCTAAGCGACGGGTAGCCCCTTCTTCTCTGTCTAAGGCATTTACCGAAGAGTATTTGTTGGGGTGGGTAATCCGTGTTAACCCGCAATATGTGACCTGCCCATTTGAATCTATTGATCATGATTGTAGTTATCACATATGGGTGCGCATATAGTTTTTTGAGTTCATTATTGTAGCGTTTCCGCCACTTGCCTTTATCGCATATCGCGCCAAAAAATTTTCGCAAAACTCTCCTCTCGAAAATCAGCAGCTTCTGTTTATCTGCATCTCTAAGTGTCCATGTTTTACCACCGTATACACAGTGCTCCTAAAGCAAGCGCAGGGTTTTTGAAAATGGATCCAAGATTTTCCAACGTAGAGTATTCGTATATGACCTCTAGATTTCAAATTTTCAAACCCCGAAATCGTACCTGATCCTATTTTAAAGATAGAGTAAGTTTACCTGTGGTAAATCTAGTTGAAAGATTTACATTACTTATTTTCAGTTTAAATGTGCATAGGTTCATGTCTACGCCAGATAAAGATCTAGTAGGCCTTGCCAGGCTAGACGTTTATTTGTACATTTCACAATATCTAAAAAGTCACTTGTAGTCTAGCAGCCATCATCTCAACAACACAAATACCTGTAATTTAAAATAAACTCACAATCCTAATATAAATCACCTTTGACGCAAACATTTTGGTCCTATGCAACACTAAAAAACTGAAATAATTTTTGTTAAATTACGAATAAAAAAGGCTTTGCAGATATTTTCAAGTAGTGTTTGACTTGTTTAGAATGGTGCAATGGACAATACGAAAGCTTGTTCTCACGATGAAAATAGACGTAAAGTCTGCGGACCTTGCGGTACAAAAATTTCTTTTGGCAAAAAAAAGCCGAATAAATTTCTTATAAACGAAAAGTATGAAACATTGATAAAGAAATTTATAAACAAAGATTATGATTTAAATAACGAAAAATACCCCCTTAGCATATGCAGAACTTGCTACCTCACACTTTTTGATGCAAGTAACAACATTTTTACAAGACCTTTTCCAGACATGCCAGATTACAATAGTTTGGTTTTACCTAAAAGTACTCGCACATCTATGGACAGTTGTAATTGTTATGTATGTTTAACAGGCAGATATAAAGGTCATGAGAAAGTAGTAAAGGGTAAGGGTTGTAAACGAAATTTCGAAACTAAGATTGATACAACTAATGGTCTTTATGGATCCTCAAATATTGACAAACTTGCAAAGAAAGACAGCCAAAAAAAGGAAAAAACTAATATACAAATATGTAAAAAATGCTTACAAGAAATTGGTAAAGGCAAAAAACATTCATGTGATAATATTCAAGGCAATGCTTTAAAAATAATAGAAAAACTTCCTGATGTCAAGCAAGAAATCGTTGCGTCAACTATTATTAGAACCAAAATTGATTCTGAAGACGATATAAATCGACACATTAAGAATAAGAAAATTGAGTTGAGTACGAAGGGTTCTAAAATGAGAGTTGTTGTTAATCCTAATGAAAAAAAGGACATTACGTTCAGTGAAGAGCGTTTGGATAATTTGCGAGTAAACCTTGGCTTATCCAGTAATAAAATGAAAAGCATTGCTAACTTTTTAAGGTCAAATGTTGGAAGAAAGTCAGTACCCGTTGACTATAAGAAGCACATGTCAGAAAAATCGAAACTTTTACAAGATATATATAAAAAAGATAAATACTTTTTTGATTGTGATGATGCAAAAAAAGAAGAAAGACCAGTAGTTTACGCAAATGCGGAAGAACTTTTTGATGCAGTAATTATGGAAAGAAAACTTGAAGGGAATGTTTGTGTTAAAGCAATGGCTGACGGGGGCCGCGGATTTTTTAAAATTTCTTTATTAATATTTCAAGAAAATTCTGATGGTGACGATTTTAATTATGATGATTTAACAATTCATGATAAAAATCAGAGAAGTCTTTATTCTGAGGGAGGTAGCGCAAGTAAGAAAGCAAAATTGATGAGCGTGAAACGAGTTATACTACTATGCATTGTACCTAAAGGAAACGTATGAAAACGTAAAACTTTTGTTTGACATCACTAAAATAAATAACATTCCCTTCAAGTTCGTTTCGGATTTTAAATTGATGCTTATCATAAATGGCCAACAGACGGCATCTGCAATGTTTCCTTGTCCTTATTGTTTTGTTTCACTTAACGACTTGAAAGAAAACAAGACATCTGGACAGGAAGATGTGCTTTACAATCAATGTAGTTCCAATGCAGATAATTTTGAAAGCAATGTTATCAAACTGAAATCATACGGAGATTTAAGAAACGATTATGAACAGTTCAATCTTGCTGGTGGAAATAAGAAAAACAGCAAAGAGTTTCATAGCACTATTAACCTCCCTCTATTTACCGAAAGTGATGACATCACTGTGTTAGAAAAATGCGTAATTCCTGAATTACACGTGCTAATGAGCTTCGTAAACCATCTGTTTTGGAAAGGTTTAGTACCCCTTTTGGGAAAAGATAAAGCTTTGATATGGCCAAAAAAATTAAAACTTATTTCCAAAAACTACCACGGAGATTGTTTCGAAGGCAATGCATGTAGGAAACTTTTAAAAGAAGCTCACAAACTAAATGATCCTGAGATTTATGAAACTGTGGGATATTTAAAAATCATACCTTTTACCAATGCTTTTGTAATAATGAATAAAGTTGTCGATTGTAGTTTTACATCTGGAAAAGTAGGACCAGAACTAAACGTTCATTTGGATAAGTTAAACAAAGCTTTGATTGCTTTACATGAAATTGAAGACATCTCAGTAACCTTAAAAATTCATGTCTTAAAAACCCACATTATGGAATGTCTTCAATTCATAAAACACAATGATGGTCTAGGATATTGGTCCGAGCAAAGTGGAGAGTCACTCCACCGTGAATTCTCGCAAACTTGGGAGAGATATAAAATAAATACAATCGAAGATGAGTTATACCTAGAGAAGCTTTTTACAGCAGTTGTAGAATTTTCATCACTTAATGCATAATCAAAATTTTGATTCCAAGGAGTATCGTTATCGCTCAAGTTTTTATTTAATAATAACATTAAAAAAAATCAAAAAAAAACCAAAAAAAAAATATAAAAAAACAAAAAATCAACCAAAAAAAATTTAAAAAACAAAATGGGACCAGGTTACCACTACGTCCCCGTCGTTGGTCCTGGGTTACGCTGAAAGTGGTTTACATTTAAGTACATACATAAGTAATACATACATTTATCTTTAAAATAGGATCAGGTACGATTTCGGGGTTTGAAAATTTGAAATCTAGAGGTCATATACGAAAACTCTACGTTGGAAAATCTTGGATCCATTTTCAAAAACCCTGCCCTTGCTTTAGGAGCACTGTGTATAGCAAGATGGAAATTATAATTGAGCGATACAGTGAAATCTTTGTCTTTCTGTCTAGGAGGCGACTCTTTAGGTGCTGACACAGCATAGAATAGCAGCGGTTGGCCATAAGGATTCTGTGGCCGATTTCTGCAGAAATTTTGTTCTCATGATTAATGATTAATCTAAGGTATTTAAATTCCTTCACTACTTCGAAACCATAGTCACCGATTAATTGTATTTGACTCATTTCTGGCAGAGTCCGATGTAGTTGAAACTAGTGGTTTAGTTTTGACTTCGTTTATTTCTAAACCCATACACTTTGCTGCTCTCTCAATACTTGCGAAGGCTTCTTTCAAACTCGGCAGAGAGGATGCCATTATGCCGAATTTGGTCATCCGTAAACACCAGCTTTGAATGTCTGGCTCTTCGGAGGAGGACTTCGGTCGATATCTCGTGAACAACTTTGGTAATGTTGGTTTCCGATGCCTCAATCGACGCTGGTTTATCCACAAAGCACAAAGCATTTAGACTTTACATACCCCCACAAATAAAAGTCCAAAGGTGTGATATTACACGATCTTGGTGGGCAGTCCACTGGTCCGAGATGAAAGATAAATTGCCCACAGAAAAGACGGCAACGGGCTGTATGGCAAGTAGCAGCGTCTTGTTGAAACCAAATGTTGTGAAGATCACCAGCTTCAGTTTCGAGCATCAACAAGTCGTTTATCATGGCGCAATAGCGTTCACCATTCACTATTACATTGGCGCCAGCCTCGTCTTTGAAGAAATAGGGGCCCATGATTCATCCAGCCTATAGGTCGCACCAAACGGTTGTTTTCAAAGGGTATATTGGCTGTTCTTAAATGGTTTCGGGTTGTTGTTCAGCCCAAGCTTATTGACGTAGCCAAAACAAAATTTGTATCCCAAAATGCGGACCTTTGGCGAGTTTTTCAAGAGCCCAACGACTGAAATTATGACACTTTTGAAGGTCGGGCGGCTTCAAGTCTTAGACTAGCTATATTTTATTCGCTCTCAAACCAAGACCTTTGGGTAACATTGCCCAAATAGTGTCATAAGATAGGTCACGTTATTGAAATCGTCGCCGAATCGATTCTTCCGGGTCTTCGGCAAAACTTTCATTTACAGCCGCAATATTACCTTCACTTCAGGCTGTACGTAGTCTAATCGGTCTAACCTTATTGGGAGAGTACCTCCAATCTGATCACTTTTTGTATAAATCAATCAGCTTAGTTTTATGGCTGGTAGGCCAACTGTCACTAATCTTCCTGTTTTTTTTTTTCTTTTCGGATTTTTGTACTTCGGCATTCAATAATAGGCTTCAATCCGATGTGTTTATACGGCTTTTTCCAAGGCTTCCAATAAAATCTGCCACTCAGCCTTAATCTCCAAACTAATAAGTTCTGGGTTTCACTCTACTTACATTTTCGTTTTTCCTTAAGTCGTACCTTTTCAGTCGTGAATGTGTAGTTGTTGTCAATAATGTATCTTTTTATTGCCTCTTCCGGTGGACCGCAGGGCGCTTTGTTCTTCGTACTTTTTGTTAAAGACACATCTGAATGTTTCCATTTCTCTGCGTTTCTTTTATATGCAGTACAGTTTGTTCGTGAAATCATTTTGTGGCTCTTTTAAAGCTCAGGTTCGCTGCAGTCTCCACGCCGGACAGTTCCGCCCGAGAATTGAAAAAGTATCTAGTTTGGAAACCTGCTCTGCTTTCAGCTAAGGCTGGACAATTGCAAAGGAAGTGCTCAACTGTTTCCTCCTCTTCCTCATCCGCACAACCTTTACAATATTCATGGAAGAAAACTTTTAGTCTCAAGAAATACTTGCCAAATAGCCAATGGCCGGTAACACAAGACACGACCTTCGCAATATCCTCTCATGAAAGTCCAAGCAGTTCCTTTGGTTTTTTTGCGGTCACAGTAGCCTCGATGTTACGCATGAACCGTCATCTCTCCATGACCTATTGGCCTCTAGGATAATGTTGGTTTTTATTATTAATTTGCTCGTGACCATAGGTAACCCAATGATACTTTTGTCACTGAGCAGTTGTAGAACAGTACCTTTCCTGCCTAGCTCACCGACTTTACAATTTCACTAAATATCTCTGTGCCCCGAAACCCAAATAAAGCTGACCTTGCATACGGCACTAACATCATTTAGGGCTGCCCGGCATTTCTGTGCAACTTTTGATCTTAGTATTACTGCCTCCATTGATTTGATGGCCGCCTGGCTATCGGAGAAGATATTTATTGTAGTTGTTTTTACAGCTTCCGTATTTAGATGCGTAGCCACTACTTTTATGGCTAGAACTTCTGTCTGATAGACATTGCAGTAGTCTGTAGTCGAAGGGATAGTTCAAGTCCTATGTCCATTACATTCGAAAATACTCCATAGCCAACCTTATCGTCTAGTTTGGAACCATCTGTATAGAAATTTAATTGTCCCTGCTCCACGGCTTTGGTGTCTGCCACTCTCTTCTTGACGGTATGGTCGCCTTAAAGAGTCTGTCGCAGATGAGTCTAGGAAAAGCTTAGTCCATTTCTTGTTTGTGATTATTCAGAGTATGCAAAATAGGGGCGTGGCGATAGCGCAATGCTTTTAAGTCTAAGCGCCGCGGCGGTGGCCACGTGTCTCCTTACAAGATTTAGTGCAGGCGAGTTGATTAGCACTTCCAGCGCTTTGTTTGACCCTTTACTTATAGACAAATATTAATATTAATCGATACAATTCGAATCCAATTTGAATGGCTTTGTTAAATTTTTTGTTATAATCAATACTGAGACATCAAATATGTATGGCGGTATCGATGTTTGCCGTTAACTTATGTTTGCGCATTTGCATATGAATGCAGAGACCAGAAATTTGTATTTTTCATTTACTTATTATTTTTTTACTTTCTGAAATTCCTCGCTTGTGTGTGTATTAGAAAAGCTGCTTAAAATTAATGGCCTTATGCAAATGGCTTTAAAATAATCGTAGATTTAAAAGACTTGCTACAAAATAAAAGTCAAAATAAAGCGCAATTAGTATGCGTGCCACTCGTACAACAACTGTTCGAACTGCAAATGTTGTTAGCACACAAATTCGATTAGTTCGAACAAATGTTTGTATTTGTATTCGCTTAATAATATATTTTAATATGTTTTCTTTACAAAGGCAAGTGTTGGTAGTGGCTAAGTTTTCTAAAAACGATTGTTCGGCGTGCAAAAACAAACATTCATAAAACTAATAGCAAGAAAAATGAATTAAATAACTAAATAACTTGCAAAATGATAAATGGCTGTGCTGCAAAAAATGTACAAAACACAATTTGCAAATATTCATTAGAGTTATTCGTCAATAAAAAACTGATAAATGATGTTAAATCAAGTGTTTAGGTAGTGGCTAATATTGTTATTGTACGAAATGCTAACACAATTTCGCTTATACATACATATATATATATATATATATATAAAGGGTGATCAGGTTGGAGGTTCTTTTTCCAATAGGGGTTTTTTGACAGATCACGCGTGACTACTGTCGAACTAAATACATACGTTTTTTCAGTATTCATTGGCATTTCATTATGGAAAAACTTTCGCTTCAACAAAGTTTACGAATCGTACATTTGTAATACGAAAATCGACGCTCTGTGAAAAGCGTTCATCGCGAGCTCAAGCCAACTTGTGGTGTACATAGCCGTCCTACCGAACGCATTGTTCGGCAACCATCGGCAAAATTGAGAATAATTCTTCATTATTGGATGATACTTGAGCGATTAGACTACGTACAGCCCGAAGTGAAGATAATATTTGCGGCTGTAAGTGAATGTTTGACCCAAGACCCGAAAGAATCAATTCGGCGCCAATCTCAACAACTTGGCCTATCTTATGATAACACTTAAGCGATTTTACTCAAATATCTTGGTTTGAAAGCGTATAAAATACATCTAGGCCAAGATATGAAGCCGGCCGATCTTCCAAAGCGTCGGCTTTTGAGAAACTCGCCGAAGATCCGCCTTTTGAGATCCGAATTTTATTCAGCGATGAGGTCCATTTTTGGCTGAATTACTACGTGAGTAAGCATAATTGCCGTATCTGAGGTGAAGAGCAACTCAAAGCCATTCAAGAGCAGCCATTACATCCATTGAAAACAATCGTTTGGTGCTTGCTATGGGCCGGAGGTATCATCGACACATATTTCATCAAAGACAAGGTTGGGGCCAATGTAACATTGAATGGCGAACGCTATCGCAACGCTAAACGACTTTTTGATATCGGAAATTGAAGCCCGAGATCTTCACAATAAGGCGGCGGTCCCAACAAGACGGCGGTCCTTATCATACAGCTCCTGAAACCAGGTATTTACTGCCTCGTCATCGTTTTGGTAACCAGTTGATTGGCCACAAAGATCGTGTGATTTCACACCTTTGGACTCTTATTTGTGCGAGTATGTAAAGTCTAAATGTTTTGCAGATAAACCAGCTTCGATTGAGGATTTGGGAACCAACATTCAGCCAACTAAATTTATTCACGAAATACCGACCGATCGCTAGCGAGTTACCAGTCAATCAAAATTGGTATTTACGGATGGCCGAATTACGACGCAGTGGCGGCCAACTTTTGAAAGGGATTATCTTTAAAAAATAAATTTTTGAATGGTTCTACACAAAAAAAAATCAATTTGAGTTTTCATTGTTTTATTTAAATTTAAAATTCGATACCTCTGAATTGATCACTCTCTATATATGCATGTTTGCATATATATATAAACATACATATATATTTCGCGCTTACATCTACTGCTTTGGGTTCGGCTGAGCTGCTCCTATTATTTATGGCGTGCGTCTTGATGTTGTTCCACAAATGAAGGCATCTACAAATTTATGTCGCTCCGCACTATACTCGTGATTTTGTTTTTTCTCCTTTAACTCCTATTGGAGCATAGGTCGTCAACTACGCCTCTTGGCCAGCGGACATGGTTTTGAACCATGTATCCCAGCTCGTTCAACATAAACCAAGTGAGTACATTTCAGTTTCAGTTGAGCATTTCCAGGAGGTACATAGTTTACCCACTCCTAGTCTAGCTTGTTGAAAACGGTTTCAATGCATTTCCTATCCACTACCCCTTCCTTTTTCGAATTTCAGTTGCCACGTCAAGCTGCTTATTTTTTTTAGCAAGTCCGAGTTGGATAGTTGTATTCAATTTTACGCTAAAAATGGTTTCAATGATGCGAAAATCTTAGAAATGTTAAGAAACTGCTTCTCTAAACCAAACAACCACTTACGAGTTGCGTGACCGCTTCAGGAGAGATCGGAAGCCCATTGAGAATAACGAACATAGTGGCAGGGCGGCGATATCGAAAACTGATGAAAACATCAATAAAGTGGAGGAAAAGTTAAGCAATGACCGCAAATTAACCATCAAAGAGCTGGCATAGGGCTTGAACATTGCTTATGGATCTGTTCAGGACATTGCAGTTGCGCCGTTTTGCTGAAAAGTAGGTCTCTATGAACCTAAATTTCATACAAAAACGGGATCGCGTTGATATCTCTAAAGACATATTTTGCAAGGCTGAATCTGAGCCAATATTCACCAAACGCATCATTACTGGAGACGAAGTCCATGAGTGCGGAACGTAATCGAGACGTTGGGTGAGTGTATTTATGGACCACAACGGTATTGTACACGAGACATTTTTTCAGAAAACAGTTAATAAGGAGTTTTATTTGGCCATTATGAGACGTATACGTAAAGCATTTCGTCAAAAAATGAAAAAATCTATGGGAAAACAGCTCGTGGATGTTGCATCATGATAACGCACTGTCCCACAATGCCATCATTATCCGTGAATTTTTGGCCAAAAATCAAACGGATACCATCGAATTCACCTTGATATGGCTCCCTGCAATTTTTTCTCTTTGATCGAGTCAAAAAATCACTAGAGGCACTTTAACAGCCGAAACGAAGTAATGGAAAAATCGAAGGCGGCTCTGATGGTTATACCGAAAATAGTGTTCCAGAAATGTTTCGAAAGCTTGACCAAATGCTGGCATAAATTCGTTGCAGTTGATGGGGAATATTTTGAAGTGAAGTGATAATATCACTTTGGATGAATAAACTTGTATTTAAAATTTTCTGAATAGTATATTCCGGGAACTTTTTGATCAAGTTAGCATGAAATCAATGCCTGTATCAGATACAATTAGCTTGGTATTGCCGAAAAATATTATGTAATAATTTAATTATATAAAAGTTTATTATGTACAGGGACGTGCGCAAATATACTTTTAAGTCGTTTTCGCCCTTGCTTTTCTCTACAAATTCATAACCCTTATTTATCAAACTGAAGCAAAGTTTTTACTTTTATTTTGTTTTATGCCTTTTTACTTGATTTTTTTTTTTCTTTGCTATTTTGTTATAAAAGTATATGCAGCTCATTATCTACGAAAAATCATATAAATCCAATCTAAAAATGTATAAGAAAATTAAAAAAGTTCCACAAATATCCAATTTTTTCGAATTTTACAATCTCGGAGTTTCGAGATGTCGTTATTACAATTCCGGGATCCCAAGATTGAGATATTCATTATTTTGCAACAACTTAACTTGAAAAATTTAATCAATATTGCTTGAGAGGTATCCTATTATTGAGAGCATTATTGTCTATATATGTATATGTACATATCCGATAAAGTAACTTAAGGTATGTCGAAAAAAAGATCTATGCAAAAAACGTGAAAAATAAACAAATGCATTTTGTGGTTGAAAGAAGTTCATAGGTATATTTTTAATCGCGTACAATTTAAGCAGAATAAGCACTTATGCTAAGGTAAAAAATCAAGAAAATGAGTGCAACTTTTTACAACACAGGCATGCATAAGGCATCTTTTTTATTTAAATTAAAAATAAAACAAAAACAAAAGTGCTCATATTTGCTTAAAAGTTGAAGTCAAGGGTGGTTTCTTTTGCCATAAAAAGAGATTTTTGTACGTCAATTTCATACGATTCGTAAAAAATTACAAATCTCGAAACTTTCCGGGAATTAGAAAATACATCTCTAAACCATATTATAGAATTTCCTATTTTCCCCAAAAATGTTGGATAAATTATTTGAATACAATCCCGGAATTTGCGGGTGTAAAACCTGAAAGAATCTACGTTAAGAGCCGTATTTTGAATACAAATCTGGAAGTCTGAAAGAACTTAAATTTTCACATGTTTTATTTTAAAATAACATCTAGGCGCGTCTATTGAGATACCTTTAATTGCGAATTTATCTTATCAATGCCATTTTGATTTCATTTTTCAACTCTCAAATCGTCGCTGAATGACTGGCTCAACATTTATTCCTAACTGATATCCCCAAAAAATAGTCCAATAAAGTCAAATTGCGGCTGTGATGTATGTTGCCATTTGTGTTATTTATCCAATTTTTGAAGGCTTGCAAATTTTTTCCGAATTTTTCAAATTTTTTTTTCACAAGAAAAACGCCTAATTTTGCAAATGTCTAACTAGAAAGTAAATTGCTGACGTGTCACGTTTCTTATTTGAAGTAATTGAGGCAAGAAGATATATAAAAATAAAAACAAATTGGCGCATGCACTTCTGTTATGTGTTTGGGCGAGCTCCTCCTCCTATTTGTGGTGTGCGTTGTTCCACAAATGTCCCTCCATTAGTTACATCCAAGGCAGTTTTAAGTCGGCTCAGAACAGGAAATGATATCTATGAGGATCTTTTTCTTGTGAGCAATACACTCTGAAGTTTGCCATTGCCTGCCGAGGGCCGACCGCCAATAGAAAAAACTTTTCCTATCATTTTGGTGTTTCATGCACGAAGATTCGCTACTACGCACTCCGGAATGGTTGTTGTTGTTGTTGGAGTGGTTGAGTACATATTTCCACTGAAATAATCCTAATTAGTGACCAGGCACCATTTTACTACCACCGTCCTAGCATAATGATGTTTTTTTTCTTTTTCTGTTGTTCTAAGTCAAATCCATTTAGTGAGGTCCAAGTATAGCAGCAAATTCTTTATCTCGATGTCTGAGATCTCATTAATTTGCTGCAGGAAAGGCTTACCAAAGGAGCGGAGTCGTGCCCTAGCTAGCCCTGGCATTCACATAAGTAGTGGAAAAGACTTTTCTTCGCTCCTTCCGCTTGACAGTTCCTGCAGATAGGATTGATGGGTAGATTCAGTCTACCTGCATGATCCCCTACTTTCCAATGACCTGTAAGGGTTGCAGTGATGCGTGAGATGTTTGGCCGAGAGCATCCTAAAAGATCATTCGTCCTTTGGATTTTATATGACGGCCATGTGTTTTTTGTTGTAATACATGTAATTAGTTGCTTCCATCTTGTTTCGGCTAAAGCATGATAGTGTGAAGCAATGGATGCTTTTAGTGTGTTGAGTGGGGTGGAAACTGCCACCGCCTCTGCTATTTCTAGTGTCGAACCTTTTCTTGCTAGCTCATCCGCTATCTCATTACCTCGTATGTTCCTGTGACCGGGAACCCATATCAGAGTGATTTCAGGCCAATGACTAAGTATTTCCAGCTCCTCTCTACACGGTAAGACTAGTTTAGATGAAATGGACTTGGAGTCCAAGGCCTTTATAGCTGCTTGACCGTCTGAGAAGATAGCTGCTCTTGCACCAACTTTTAGAGCTTTAGTGATTTACATGCTTCTCTGATCGCTAACAGTTCTGCCTGGAACACGCTGGCATAGTCAGGAAGACGAATTGACTGGGATAGGTTGAGCGGCTCCGAATGGAAGCCAGCTCCCACACCACAGTTCATCTTACAACCGTTAGTGTAGATTTCGATATCGTATCTTCCAATCACCTTCCCTTTGCTCCATTCGGCTCTCGGTGGAAAACGTACCGTAAAACCTTTCTTGAATGGTAGTCACGCTCCAATCCTTTCAGCTAGGATGGGCGCCGTACTACTTCAAATAACTAAAGCCAGATGGACCACCCTGCACTTGCCACTCTCGTCGTTGGCGGCGCTTTTCCACAACGAGTCAACGAAGAAAAATTGCAGAGATTTGGTTAAATGAATGGATGACCACAATAAAGAAAACCTGTTGATTTAGTGAAACGAAAAAAAAAAACTACCCACTCGAATGCATTTTTTATTTAAATATGTCTGCATATATGTTTATGTGGTCACATTTATATTTATATATTCGCATGAAAGCGTTTGCTGGCTGGTAAACGTCTGGCTTTCGACTTTATTGCCATTTCTGCTGCCATGAAGAGATCTGCACTTGGTTTGTTCAGGTTAACTGGTTGGCTCTTTTTTGACTTTTGTAATGGGGCGACTTTAACTGTTGGCTTTTTTTGTTTATACGCCGCTTTCTCGTCTTCTTGTTTCAGTTTTTATTTTTTTGTTTTGTTTGTATTTTTGTCTCCAAATTTGATTTTTTTTTTTAACTTTTTCTGTGACGTTGACTACAACTCGTTCAGCATAACTCATGTCCACATGGAGTGAACTGTCGTTGTCGCAGTCGCTGCTGCTGTTTTTGTTACTTGTTTTTGTATTGTAGCCCGGCTACACTGTCGCAAAGCCAGGTTCAAGTCACTTAACCAAACCTGCGCCACAGCCGCAGACTACACAACCACGACGACGCGTCAAACGAACCAACTCAAATAAGCAACGAATACCATAGCGGGTGCATTGAGAAGCCCACAAGAGCCAAAGATTTGACTTTAGACTTTTGCTTGTTTAAATTTTCATTTTTTTCATCTTATATTATCTGTACGTGGATGCCGATTTTTTATGCTTTTTTCCTGATCAGAAGAATTTCATATCTGCATTCTCGTTGCCATGTACACGACGCTACGTGTATTTGCCATGCCTTTGTATGGACGGATGGCTATGTGTGTGTGCCTGCGCTTGTTTCAAGATCAACAGTCCGCTTCAGCAGCAATGCTGTGCCATAGCTTTTGCCATAGTTGTTCTTCGTTTCTTCTTCTTCTTCGCTGTTCCTCGCTGTCATGTCGTTTGGTATGCATCTCTCATACCGCCTGGATGATTCAGTGCTCCTTCGTTGTTGTGGCACGCTATGCGGCAGCAATCAATTTGAATAACAGTCCTGCTTGTTGAATGCTGCACGAATATCTTTTGCTTATTGTTGTTGTTATTCTTGTTACTGTTGCTTGTAGAATTCTACATTTCGCGTGTCTTAATCTGATTGCTTCTCATTAAAGAGACCAACAAGAAAGCATTCGCAAAAAGAGAGGGAAAAAACGATATCGGCAAATGCGTAAGATTGTGAAATGTTTGGCTTGTGGAGGCTAGCTGGATTTTTATTTATTTTTTTATATTTAAATTTTTTTTTCTTATTTTTGTGTCTTGGTTAAAGTCCGAGTGCGCATGCCACTTGGGGGGTAAGCCTGCGAGCAAATTTGCATTGGTTTATTTTAATTCCCTTGCGCTACAGGCCATAGAAGAGGTGTAATTAGTTCTTTAACGAATGGAGAAAGGATAAGAAAAATAAACTCTATGGCAAAAATAATATTTGAATATATGAGTATTTTCTCAGATTTGCACGTGTTGCAGGTTAAGTCAAGTCAAGTTTGTTGCATACGCTGAATTTTGAATTGGCTCTCAAAATCTAAGCGTAGGGTCGGAAAGGAAATATTTCATATGTTGAAGCATCTACGTACAATATTAACCCGTGGCTCTATATTTACTGCAAAATATTCGAGCTCCTCTTCTTATTTGTGGTGTGCGTTTTGAAACTGTTTCACAAATTTTATGCCGCCTCCGAATGCCAGATGGTTTTTTATGAGTACATTGCAGAAATACACGCAGAATTTTACCAATGCCTGCCGAGGGGCGGTCGCTATTAGAAAAAAATTTTCCTGCCGCAAAAAAGGGCGTCACAAAAAATATCTGCCGTTTGTAGTCGGCTTAAGGTAGTAAGTAGTCTGGTTAAATACTCATTTTTTATAGATATTTTTTAGGAATTTTTTCTTTGTAAGAAAATAAAATGTGATCATTTTGATTTTATAGTATGTTAATATATTATTGACATGAAATAGTATACAAAAATACATTTTTTTTACATATTTTTTTGTAGTGAAGTTTGGTGCCACCCAAGTAAGCGTCTTAAAAAAAGATAGACTTGCTTTTGTATACTATTTGATGTCAATAATAATATACTATAAAATCAAAACGATCGCATTTTATTTTCTTAAAAAATAACTTCCTAAAAAATATATATAAAAAACTAGTATTTGACCAGACTACTACCTTAAAACTGTAGGTCCCTCCATTTGTGGAACAACATCAGGACGCTCGCCAAAAATAGGTGGAGGAGTTCGGCCAAACACACAAAAAGGGTGTAAGGGAAATTAAAAAAGGGCCATGAATACTCCCCCGTGGGAGTGAAGGATTTTGTGTGTGAAGGGGAAGGATTGAGCATTTTCAATTTATACAAACGATTTTCTTTTGGAATGATAAGATCTCAACCGTGACATGAAAATTTAATGAAAACCTATGTTTCCGCACTAGGATATTGTGCGCAACATTGTGAAAGGCTTTTGAAAAGTCTGTGTCGACTTGACAATTACTCTTCATTTCAGAAATGCAGTATTGTGAAAATAGTAACTGTACGCCCACAGATAAAACCAGGCTGACGCAAATCCAAATAAATCTCTCACCATAATTCCTTTGGGTTCGATCACTAGATTATCAAATAAAAGTCAGAAATTAATGGCAATACACTTGCTTACTTTATTCAATGACTTTATTACTTTTCGTTTACTCGCTTACATACAGTTAGAATTTTCAAAAAATCGAATTTGTTTTTATTTTATTTTCTTAATGCACATATATTTAAGAACGCACACAGAAAATTGAATATCGTTCAGGGGAATATTTTCGAAGTTATACGCAAATTTGAAAAGGCGTTTCAGAGAATTTGTACCCTATGTAAAGTGCTTTTCAAACTTTAAATGCGTTTTTCTCACAACCGTGTTTTCGAAGTCGGTGGACACGATATCTCAAAGCGGCAGAACCGATCGTCTTGAAATTTTAACACAATCTTCTCAGATATATTCTCTAGGTATTAATCGACTCATTTTTTCTATTTTTTAAGCAATTTTTCGCGGAAATTTTTGTAGAAAATTCTATTTTTTTTTCTTATAGCCGCCATTTGGATTTCAGATAATCCAAACCGGAGATATTTCGTCCCCCGCCAGACGCTTTTTTTTTTTAAGGACGCTTGGGAGATCATCTGCAGGAGCCGTGCACTTCAATATTTTCACTAACTTTACATGCTATAATTAACTTTAAAGTAGACATTTTTTGAATAATTCAAAATTGTATTTGTTTAATAAAGTCGTTCTTTATAAAATATTCTCAAAAAAACGTGATTTTTCAGCCTTACAAGTGTATATAACCCCTTATGACTAAATACCCTATACGCCTGCACCTCTGCTTAATAACTATCTTAATTTCTAGAACTGGCAGTTCGTATCTTGGGGCGAGCGCTGCTGTTCTAGTAGCTTACTAAGCCCCGTCTGTGCGATGTAGTCACCTGTCGTCTTCGTCTAACTCATCTATCGGTAGACTCAGAAAGCATGACCTGTCTCACCATATGCTGTCGCCACACGCTAATTCATGTTTTTGTTTTGGCATGTCGTTCGCTATTCTTCGCAGTCGGTTAGCGAAACTTCACCATTGCAACAATATATTTCTTCAGCTCTACGAGTTTTCTATTCATTCAGCTCTTTTTCGCTTCATTTTTCATTTCTATGGCTCTTTCACATTCTACATCAAACCAATCCGACTTTTTCCTTTTCGCTGTTTTTCCAAATGTTAGTAAGGCAACAGATGTGATTGAGTCTTTCAGAACCCTCCACACTTCCTCTCTGTCGTCAGATATCTTCTTTTTGTTTATTATAATATTTTGTCTATGTCCTCTTGGAACACTAATTTAATATTGGTATCCTATAAATTATCAGTATTTTTTTTTAGCCGCGTTTGAGAGTTACGAAAGAGAGGGACGAAAGTTAGTAGTCGCTTGGTCGCTTGGTTGGATACAAAGACCAGCCTGTGCAATAACGGCTCTCAATGCACTGACACACGTTATTCCAATAGACCTACATATAAAGAAGACGGCAACCATGAGTGCATTTAGGAAAAACTTATGGTCACGCTAGTCTATTATCGCGACAAACTCAGTTAACCTCGGTGAGGACTGACTACATCGTCCCGATGGTAACGTTCAATAGGAATTTTGCCACACTCTTTCCATCTAAAAAAGAATGGAATAAGGGATTTTCTCTAAACAACTTCGATACCACAGTCTATACAGATGGCAGTAAAATGGATTGTGGTGTTGGAGCTGGTATATATTCTCATAGACTTGGAATTGAAAAATCTGTGCGTCTCCCTAATACCAGCAGCGTCTTCCAAGCGGAAGTACTAGCAATTGGGGAAGCCTGTAGGTTACTAATCGCAGATTTCTCTTTTAAGGGCAATATCGCTATTCTTTCGGATAGCCAAGCTGCAGTCCAGGCGCTGGACGCGACTATAACAACCTCTAAAGTGGTGGAGCAAAGTAGGAATAGCCTCACCAACTTGAGTGAAAACCATAGAGTAACCTTAATTTGGGTCCCGGGACACCGGAACATTGAAGATAACGAAAAAGCTGATGAACTGGCAAGAGGGGGATCTGCCATGAATAGCGCTCTTGCAGTACCAGTATTCACTCCACTAGGTGCGGTCAAGAACGCAATTTCCCTAAAATACCTTCGAATTGCAGATTGTAGATGGAGAGACCAGACGAAATGCAAAATCAGCAGAACGTTATGGCCCACCTACAACCTCAAGCAATCGTCGACATTAATAAACATGAAACGACGGGACACCTGTAGACTTACGGCAGTCATAACTGGCTTCTGGTCTATCGGAGGACAAGCCACCAAAATGGGCATCCCTCACAACACATACTGTCACAGTTGTAAACAACCGGAGAAAACAGAAACAATCTTCCATTTCCTCTGTGAATGCCCTGCCCTATGGAGGGACAGAATGTTAACCCTGGGCAAACCGCTGTTCGAGAGTCTCGAGCAACTGTCTGGCTTAGACGTCAACAACCTAATAAGGTTCCTAAACCGCACAGACTGGATATAGTCCTGCTGCAAATAACTGTTAAACAATTTGGTAACGAGGATGTGGCAACAAAATGGTGCGGAAGCGCTAGTTGGATTCTGGCTGAATCACCACTCTAACCAACCAACTAGTAGTCGCAGTCGCAGTTTGGTCTTCTAAGGACTCGCACGTCAGTTATTTTACTTCTTCTTCTGGTGTTGATGAGGATGAGATCAATTTGGTTTGCGTTATTGATTCCTGCTATCTGCCATATTGTTTTATAAATGGCCTTATGGCGAAAAGCTTGCTCGCGATGAAAGTAGAGATTGTGCTTGCGAAATTACATAGCCGTTTGCCATTCTCGGATGTTTCCTCTGTAGTGAATATTTGTCAACTACGCGTGACGCAAAACTTTCTGCACCTATCTTAGCGTTAAAGTCCCCTAATAGGAAAATAGTGTCGTACTTGCTTGATTTAGTAATAATGTCTTCCAAAGTAGAACAAAAAGTGTCTTTGTCATCTTCGTTTGCGTGCTCTGTCGGCGTGTACGCCGATACAAGCGTTACGTTGTTGAATGCTACTTTTATTCTTAGTTTGCATAACCTATTATTAATTGGTTCAAATTCCCGAAATTTGTTTTTGATTCGTATATTCATTCAAAATCCAACTTTGTTTTCTTTCCCGCTGTAGTATAATATATATTTTCTCTTTCTTATTTCACCAAAATCCTTCCACCGTATTTCTTGTAGGCCACTACATCCATTTTACATTTCATTAGCGCCATGGCAATTTCTTTCATTTTTGTTCTTTTCAAGTTGTAGCATTGTTCTTATATTGTTGTTCTAAAGGTTGTCAACATTTTTTTTGTCGTGACAGACTAGCAAGTACAGCACTCAAACACACTTAAATCCATTGTACTACACTCGGGTTCCCATTTTATTTTCTCTAAATCTACTCGACCTCCGAAGGAATCTGAGTAGATCTTGTGGTGCCAAGGAGCTAAGGTGGTCGCCTCTTAACACATCAGTGCCAAAGACCTCATGCCTGATTAGAGCGAAAGCGAGGCAGACGCACAGAAAGTGGTCCGCCGTCTCCTCCTCCTCTCCACATGCTGGACAGAATTCACTGTCTGAGATGCCCACCTTTTCAATGTACTTCGCCCATAGAAAGTGGCCCGTCATCAGTCGAACCAACTGCCTACAGTCCTTTCTTCTTAATGACAAGAGGGTCTGCGACAGTCGGTTGGACATTACAGGTAACATCAGTTGTGTCCATCTTCAGCCTCTCTCAGCCTGCCAAGCTCACTTGTGGGTTAGAGTAACCCGTTTTCTAAACGTGGCTTTGCTGCAAAGCATGAAAAAAGGCTAGAGGAGCACATAAGCCCGGGAGCTTCAGCACTTAGAGAAGCCCTATATACAAGAATACTACGAAGAACCAAGCCTCGAGACTTAGACCATGAAATATTAAACTATTTTTTGTTACGCTTCAATAAAAAAAAAAATTCTAATATTCCAAGATCCAAGTTTCGAATCTCTTTTCCGTTTTCGATTCGCAAGATCGTCAATATTTTTGGGTTCGTTCGGCGGTTTTTGTTTAGCTTTCATGACATAATTATTTCGCTGAGTGGGTTGTCAGCTTTACGTAAGCTACCAATATCCCTTTCGAGATTTGGTGTCAGATAGGGTTATCCCGGCCATGTCCATTCATCATTGCCTCTTTGGTGGGTGCACCGACGTGTAGGTGAGGTTGACATTAGGATAGGAGAGACTATATATTCGCATATCTACCCCATTGGTGATAAATAAGTAAAACTAAAAAAATTATGTTCCAAATCCATTTCAGAGCTATGTCTTTCTTGACCCTTTTGTTCAGAACAACCAGTAGAATATTTTAGTCGCCGAAAGAAAGTCGATTATATTTTCTAAAATCAATTTGACCTGCCCTAACCTACATACACACAAATGCAGCTTATTAGTAGGGATCTACAGCCACTATCTCATTCGATTGTTGTGTTTCTTTTATTGCTCGTTTTGTGCCGTTTCGCAACTACTTTTTTTATTGTTCTTCCTTTGGTTGACATTTCACGTGAGGAGACTTTGGAATTGTAGATATTATCTTTTAAATTTATGGCTTGCAGTAAACTAATTTTTTAAATTTATTTTATATCTAAAATCGTCTTATTTTTGTGCGGTTCGCAAATGAGAGTTTACAGAATTCTCAGACAATTCTGCAGATCCTTAATGATGTACATCAAGTCACATAAATCATTGCTTAAATGAAGTGAAATTTATGTGTGTGAGCCAAAAGCATGTACATACATATGTATACTTGCACCTTCTTATGTACAGTCTTTCTAATGGAAGTGTGGCCGGTATAACTGAAACTTAAAGTTCGGTTATCAAAAAATTTAAATGCTGCTGAATAGGCGTATCTTTTTGCAATACGCGCTGAGCAATTCGTTAGTTTTGTGGGAAATTTAGAAAGCGTAAGTTGCTTCTGCTTAATGGGTGTCGCGTATGAAAAACGATTTGAAGCAGTACAGTCAAATCTACACACCCTAAAGGTCCAAAAATGTCACGTGGATCAGCAGTAAAATGTTTAAAAAGGTCCGAAGACGTTCCAGAATAAATGGGTGCAATAGTATACCGAAGTTAAACACATTGACAACTTCCCCAGACGAAGCCGAAAAAAA
The DNA here is from genome assembly GCF_028408465.1 of Anastrepha ludens. Taxonomy (NCBI): domain Eukaryota; kingdom Metazoa; phylum Arthropoda; class Insecta; order Diptera; family Tephritidae; genus Anastrepha; species Anastrepha ludens. The sequence goes on from NC_071499.1 coordinate 18,052,810, forward strand.
TTTCGCTCCAAAGCATGATCAGAAGATCACTGATTTTTTTGTATCGAAAGCTGAGCTTATCAGTACTTGAAGCTGAAGAAAATTTAGTTGAAGCTGAATAAGTAAAATTTTTTTTTGCATTTTATTAAAGTATAATATCTTAAAAATAATATGTGAAAATTTGAAGTGAATCCGACAAATACTTTTCGAGTTATTCAACAATTAGCAAAGGGCACTCGGGCGCTATGAAGCCTTCGAGAGCAAGTAGCAAAACTTTAAATGCGTCAACCCTTAAGAAAAAGTGGGATTGATGTATCCAAAGACACGATTCAAGGGTGTTTACATGTAGAAGACCTCAAATTCTGCAGCACATTGAGAAGCCCGCTGCTCTCATTATCAAACATTGAAGAAATACCTGCATGGGCTAAGGCGAATTGTAAACAAAATTGGACAAATGTAATATTCGCGGAGGGATCTTCTCTTTGGCCAAATAGTTGCATACGTCGCTTCTGGTCATCGATAACTGCAACGAAGTGTTAAGCATCCAGTTAAGGTTCATGCTTGGGTCTGCTTCTCCGAAAAAGATTTGGCCGTTTATTTGCGTTTACCGCCAATTTGAATGTAGTTTTGATACCAAAAAACACGGTATCAAAAGCTAACGGTAATAGCTGCGAAGATCAGGAACTAGCCAAACTTGGAGAGCCAATCTTACAGGAAGACAACGCTCCCAAGTACAGAGGCCGAAGGTGCACAGAGTGGAAACAGCGAAATGGGATTGACACGTTGGATTGGTCTTCATAATCGCATGATGCCAACCCGGATCGGAAATGTTTGGGCAATAGTTAAGCAAAAACTCTAAGGAAAACAAATGTGCATGGTCAAACATTTATAAATGTAAATTCTGCTGATTTGAAGCCGGATACTTTAACAACTTGGTAGAAACCATACATTTTAGTGAATCTATGGCGGCCGCCGTAGCCGAAGGTGTTGGTGCGTGACTAGCATTCGGAAGGCGTAGGTTCAAATCTCCGTGAAGCAAATGAAGTAAAAGTTTTTTCTAATGGCAGGCAATGGCCAACCTCCGAGCGTATTTCTGCCAAGCTTTCTGAAAAAACTCTCCACAAAAAATATCTGCCGTTCGGAGTCGGTTTGAAACTGTAGGTCCAACCATTTGTGGAACAGCATCAAGACGCACGCCAAAAGTAGGAGGAGGAGCTCGGCCAAACTCCCGAAAAGGGTGTAGGCGCCAATTATATATATATGATATTATTAGTTCCTAATTTGACTCCAGGAATTGAATTCCTCGCTTTCAGTGCGTATCATTGTCACCGACGTCATCTTTGGACGATCACAACCTCTTTTCCCTTGTGGATTACAATCCAAAGCCATTTTTGCTATTTTAGAGTTGTCTTAACCTAACGTAAGGAAAATCCAACTCCATTTTGTAGTTTTGATTTTCAGGTTCTCGTTTAAGATGATAACTGGCCAGAAAATCGGGCATATTTTTCGGAAGCACTTTTCGGATCTCTTTCCAAGTTTCTAAACCATACTGAAACCAGGTTTGATGGTTGTATTACAGGTTCTGAGTTTAGTCTTCCCGGATAAAACATTGGATCTAATCTCGAATCTCTTTTGGTCTAAAATCTTTTTCAATTTGAAGAAAGCAGCTGCGCTTTAAACAAGGACGCATCAACATCTGCGTCTGCGCCTCCGTCCTTCACTATCAACAATTGACTCAGAGTTGTCATTCATTCATGTTGTCTCCATGCGCATAAGATTTGTGTTTGCTCTGTTCCCTTTTAAGTTCACCAACCGCACTTTTTCCACTAGGCCTTCTGGTTTCTTCTTAGTCTTCTTCATTCAGTGACTGAGACAAGAAACAAATATCATATGCATAGTTCAGATCGCTCAACCTTTGGAAGGGATTCCATTGAATCCCATCCGGGGCCTCGCGATCAGTCCACAAAAAGAAGGAACAGTGCAGACTATTCGGTGATGATTCTGTGGGTGTTGATGAATGACCTGAAGTTATTTTGGTGTCCTATTTTTCTGTCCTTAGCAAGATTTCCAAAATTGGAAAAATACGTTCGAGATTGATAAAGGATAGAATTATCTGAATGCTGTTTAACAGAGTGACTGTTTTCGAGCTTTTGCATATACTTAGGTTCCCTTTCTTAAACGTTGTAATTATAACTCCTCCTTTTGACTCTTTAGGTATTTTCTCTTTTGCCCATACTTTCAACAGAGCCACAGACCTCAAGTCTCAAGAAACTGGTCCGCCGTGTCATCCTCCTCTCAACAACCTAAGCAAAGTGTACTGGGCTTGCTATTACTGTCTCCCGCAACTTCGAAAAACTCTTTCTATCCCTCAAAGGTGGAATGTTCGGATTGGTGTTTGGAAAGCTTTGCAAGCGCTATATACGCCTTTAAGGTCATTTTGGTATACTGTAATTTCGGCGTCTGCTGCGACACTTTTTACCTGGTTGACTGTGTCCCTCTTCACCTTTTTGATAATTTATTGCTTTTAATAAATATTATTTGCCCACACAATGCAGTTTGTTTGAATCGAATTGGTCAAATAGTTTCTAAGTTATGGCGGCCACGCTTCTATTAGACAGACTGTATTTCTCATTTTGCTAAAGAGGCGTAGATGTCAGGTGCATAGCCAGCAGTAAAATTATAAAATAAACTAATAATATTTAATAATGGTTTTACAAGTAGGTGTAAATTTTAGCATCGAGATACGATAATCATATTTGTAAAAAATATTTGTATGCTAATTGCAATTGTCGGTTTAGCTGTTTAGAATTTCTGTAATTATTTACTAGTTCATGAGAAGGGATTGGGAAATGTTATCAACAGTCATGTATTTGAATATTTCGATCAGGAAGTAGACACGGTGAATTTATTAAAGGTTGTAGCAGTAGGCCAGCTGATTTGCATATGGGCCCATGTATGGGACTTCAGTTTTGGTTCAGTTTTAAGTATTATAAAATAGTTCAAACTATTTTAATATGTATATATCAAATACATATATAATACATAATTAGTAATAATAAATCAAAAATTCTGAAATCTGAATGCAATCAAAAAGGGCTAGATAATATATACAAACAATTCTTTGGAAATTTTGCATCTTTTTGTTAAGCAAAAAATTGTTTGAAATTAAAAAAAAATGATTTCAACTTTTTTAAAAGGGGTACTAGAGACATTATACACAAATAATTTTTTAGAAGTTTTGTATATTTTTGTTAAGCACAAAATGGCTTGAAATTAAAAAAATTAAAAAAATTTTTTTGGAAATTTTGTACACTTTCGATAAACAAAAAATTCTTTAAAATTAAAATTTGTTTCATTATTTTTGTTTAAGTTTTTTTAAAAGGGTACTGGTTTAACTTTTTTTAAAGGGTACTAAAGGGTACAATTTTTAAAAAATTTTGAATATTTTTGTTAAACAACAAAATCTGTAAAATTAAAAAGCAAAAAAAAACAAATATTTTCACTTTTTTAAAAAGGTACTAGAGATATTATATACAAACAATTTTTTGGAAATTTTGTATATTTTTGTTAAACAAAAAATTCGATGCAATTAAAAAATTAAAATTTTTTTTTTACTTCTGGGAAATTTTTTATTTTTTTGTTAAACAAAAAATTCTTTAAAGTTAAAACCGTGAACAATTTTTTTTAACTGTTTTAAAAAGGGTACTAGAGATATTAGATACAAATTCTTGGAAATTTTGTATATTTTTGTGAAACAAAAAAATCTTTAAAATCAAAAATTAAGAAAAAAAATTTTTACTTTTTTAAAAAGGTATAGAGATATTATACACAAAAAATTGTTTGGAAATTTTGTGTATTTTTGTTAAACAAAAAATTCTTTAACATTAAAAAAAAAAAATAAAAAAATAAATAATTGGCGCGTACACTTCTGTTAGGTGTTTGGCCGAGCTCCTCCTTCTATTTGTGGTGTGCGTCTTGATGTTGTTCCACAAATGGAGGGACCTACAGTTTCAAGCCGATTCCGAACGGCAGATATTTTTATGAGGAGCTTTTTCATGGCAGAAATACACTCGGAGGTTTGCCATTGCCTGCCGAGGGGCGACCGCTATTAGAAAAAATGTTTTTATTAATTTTGCTTTCACCGAGATTCGAACCAACGACTTCTCTGTGAATTCCGAATGGTAATCACGCACCAACCCATTCGGCTATGGCGGCATTATTAAAAAATTAAAAAAAAAATTTTAACCAGTTTTAAAAGGGTACAACAAATTTTTGGAAATTTTTCATATTTTTATTAAAAAAACATTCTGTAAAATTAAAGGATCTTTTTTTTAGTTTTCTTTAAACTTTCTTCCAAATTGCGACTTTGGCCCCTCCCCCTTCTTTATGACCTGCAGTTTTGATTCACTATTTTTTCCAAAAAAATTATTATAATATAAAATAATTCAATTATTTAGCAATAATAAAACGCGGCCGCCGTGGTCGAATGGGTTGGTGCGTGACTATTATTCGGAATTCACAGAGAGAACGTTGGTTCGAATCTCGGTGAAACACCAAAATTAAGAAAAACTTTTTTCTAATAGCGGTCGCCCCTCGGCAGGCAATGGCAAACCTCCGAGTGTATTTCTGCCATGAAAAAGCTCCTCCAAAATTATTTGCCGTTCGGAGTCGGCTTGAAACTGTAGGAACAAATTGTGGAACAAAATCAAGACGCACACCACAAATAGGAGGAGGAGCTCTGCCAAAGACCCAAAAAGGGTGTACGCGCCAATTATATATATATAATAATAATAAAAGGCAAAAAAATATCAATGCTTTTACGACATTTTGCAGTAACCTCACTTTGTGCAAGTGGGTGAAAAAGTAGAAATGGCAAAACGTAGGCACTTTTTGGCAAAAGAAAAATATTTTCATGGAGTCATATACTCATCTTTCTCCACGGATAATAATTTTCCCGCTTTTCATCTATTTTCTATACTACAACTAGTTTTTATATGTATATGGTTCCTTTAAAAAAAACATAAGCAACAAATATAAAATTTTTTGAGTATTTTTCTTTTAGTAAGTCTTATTGATATTTAAATAAAACAATTTTTTCTACGAACTATTAATGAATGCAGTAAAGAGTTTGCGCGCATTATGTATCTCGTGTCAACTTAGGAACAAAATCGCTTCAATTTGTGTGATAAATATGTACGAAGCAGAATGAATTTTTTTATTTTGTATTTATCTTTCAATATATTTTGACTTACTTTCTAGAAATATACAGAGTTCTCTTACTTTTCCGCATTTTATTGTTCGATTTTTATTTTTTGATACGGAGTCAAGTTGGCACTTTTTTGCCGCAAATTAATACGTGCTAAGAAGTGGCTACTGCAAGGAGAATATTTCAAGAAAACCAAATTTTTGTAATTAAATGGCATGCACAACAAGTGGTTCTCTGATTAATTTTGCGTAAAAAATTTGACCTAAGCTTCAAAAGGTGCAGTTGGTGCATGAATTGAAGCTATACGAGCATCGGTTTTGTTGAAAAATCATTTACTCCCTGAAGCGCATTTCCGTTTGAACGGGTACTGGAAGGTAAACAACCAGAACTTCCGAGCTAAGCATTGAAAATTGCACAAATTATATTGAGCGGCATTAGCAATCCTTTCATGCTACTATTTGGTGCACATTTTTGTCTAGTGGTGCCATTGGGCCATTTTCCTGCGAAAGTTCAGCTATAATTACGCTTACCGTCAACGGATTGTGATATGGAGATACTACATACAGATATTAAAAATATGTTCTGTAATCCATCCAACCAATCGATTTATGGCGAACGAATTTCTCGGGAAGGATAATTTCACTATATTTTGCAGTAATTTGGTTGCTAAAGTTGCCTAATTTAACGTCGCTGAATTATTTTCTATGGGAGCAACTGTTATCTCAAAGGTAGGGTTTGTGTAAATAAGTCATGGGTCAGAACCATGGACGATGTCAACAGCAGATGAGAAAGTTTTACATAAGATCTTTGACATCCTCGGCGTTAGTGAGGAGAGCCATTTACGGTGGAACAGCAAGCGGTATGAGGTATATAGTGACCTGGATACAGTTAAGCGTGTAAAAATACAGCGGCTACGCTATCTTGGCCATGTCACTCGTCTGAGAGAAGACGCTCCAGGAAGATGAAATGGTACCCGAAAAAGAAGGTACTCCAAAATTTATTAGGGTATTCCAGACATATTTTTTTATTTCACATGAAGTTCACCTGTTTTTTAAGAGTATCACATTAACCGGGATTCAAGAGGGCTTGTGGGGACGTTCTCATACTGGGCGCCCTCGAGTGTCGGCACCCACGCGTTATTATTTCGAGCCTTGTAATCCAAAGGGGAATCTCCCTCGCCTACAAGTGCTACTCTCTACTGGGTAGGCAATTAAGTTAAAGTCCTATCTCGACTAATAAAAATAAAAGTAACACCCGTACTCAAGTATGGCGCAGAAGCTCGGACGATGACAATATTCGATGAGGCGCCCCTTGGAGTGTTTGAGAGAAAGATTCTGCGGAAGATTTTCGGGCCTTTGCACGTTGAGGACGACGAGGCTCGAAGGCTATAGAAAGTGTCGTTCGAATGGATAGAAACTCTTCAGCTCTGAAAGTATTCGTTGCGGTAGCTGGCCGTAGCAGAGGAAAATAAAGGTATCCTCTGCGTTGGAAAGATAAGATGGAGAAGTTCTTGACTTCACTTGTGTCTCCAACTGGCGCCGGCTAGCACGAGAAAGAAACGACTGCCGCGCTTTGTTAAATTCGGCCAATATTGCTTAAGCGGTTATCGCGCCACTCAGGAAGAAATACACTGAATAGACTAACGTCAATGTTTTAATTCATTTATTAACTTTTTTCTGTCCGCAATTTCTGCTACCTGTTAGCCAACACTCTCATTTGACTATCGCAATTTTTACTCGTATTGCCCTTAAAAAGCCGATAGCCAAGCGTGTTACCTGAGCGACATTCGCTCTCGTTCATATATAGTTTTTATTTGCAAAATAACAGAATCACATTACCAAATGTATCATAAATTTAGAAGTGGTATTCATTGCAAAATTTCCCTTCCATACTGCAAAAAATTCTATACCAATAAATAAAAATAAAAAACCCACTGTTTAAGTGCAAACGTTTACGCAAAGTAAATAAATATTCAGTGTTATGTATGTGTATATGTGTATGTGGATATGTACGTACGTAATCAAACATATGTGCATGTGTATGTAAATGAGTTGTACGTAACAGTTGCAAGGTGCAATCCGCCACTCGAGACACCGGCTCACAACTCAGCTGCGATTCTCGCTCCAACTATGAATGTGGCAGCGGCTGGCTGTGTCGCACTGGTGGCTATACAATTTTCCCACGTGTGAATTTGGTTTCCTATTCATCAGCAATATATCAAATAACTGCAAACAATAACAAAAATAAGCACCAGTATTTTCTGTTGCCGCTAGTAGCTTTTGTGGCCAATTTAAAGTATATGAAGTACAGTAGATACTCGATTCTTGCACGTAATAAAAACCGGGCTTAGTGCAGGTTTCGAAGTTGTCGTCGCCCCGCCTTCAGCTTTCTTTTCAGGCGCGGGAACAAGAAGAAGTCCGGAGGGGACAGGTCTGGGCTATAGGGAGGGTGGGGAAGCACCGGACCCCTATCTTGGCCAATGCAGAGGTGCAGAGGAAGGCGGTGTGCGCCGGCGCATTGTCGTGATGTAGAGTCCAATTGTTGACGAGGTCGAGCCGAACCTGGGCAACGCGGTTTTTCAGCCGAAGGAGCACTTCTTTGTAAAAGCCGCGTCTACAGTGCTTCCTGGAGGTACAAACTCCTTGTGGTCGATGCCTCGAGAGTCGAGAAAGATGAACAACATGGTTTTGACCTTGCCCGCCACTGCAAAACCCTAACACTCTTTTAAAACACTTTCACGCGCGGAGCGATGTTGACTGCACCGCTGTTGCCAGCGAACTGGGACCGGTTTCTAGTGGAAGGGAAGGTCCAACAATCATTTTCCCCCACCAGCCGATTCGGTTTATCGCTTGGCAGACGGTCTGCGCGGGAAGGCTGATTACTTTTCAATCAGCCCCTGTAAAATTATTGCTGATATTGCCTCTTTCGATACAAATTTATTCGTATTTCGCATCACGGTCGTTAGTTTCTTCACCGACTGTTTCCTCATCTTCGTTACAGTTTTCTTCATTTAAAGCTGTGGGTTCCGAATAATGTTCAACAATCCATTGCTTGATTTCAGATTGGGAGAATTGCTGCAATGGTTCTACTTGCCGAAGCAAAGTTACAATGAATTAAATATTGGATGCATCATCAGCTATCTGTAAATATAACTTCCAAGGAGGAATTATATAGTGACTATCCCAGTCAGCTGCTTTTTCAAACCGTTTTTGAAACGATGACTGAATTGAAGTGACAGAAAGAACATCACTAGCTAGAAAGCATATTGTATTTCCCAGGTCATTGATCGATAGTTTCTCCTTAATCCCTTTTATAGTTTAATTTAGCAAGCCTCATCAAGTTTTGATTGACGAGCTGTACTAGAGCTGTATAATTTAAATGAAAGCACATTACCGATATTTGCCAGTCGTAGCTCTTTAACTCGCCTTCTTTGAAATGGTATGGAGATTTATCAATAAGAAGAAGTGCTTTTGACGTGATAACGTCTTATAATTCGATGTAGCCGGCTGCACGCACCAATAAAAATGCGCCATTATCTTTAAGGAAGTGTGTGTTGCTGATAGTGGGAGCAGGAATATGTGACTAAGCTATAAAAGAGCGAACCCAATGTCTGAATTAGTGCCGAACAATCGTCATTTGCGGGAAGTGTTGATTTTCCTCTTTCATTCGAAAAAACGGCAGCTAAAGCGCATCGAGAGCTACAAAAAGTTTATGGAGCTGCTGCTTTAGGTGAAACAACGTGTCGAGACTAGTTCCGTCGCTTCAAAGACGGTGATTTTAACGTTGACGACCGTCCGCGTGAAGGAAGGCAAAAAACCTTCGAAGACGCTGAATTGGAGGCATTGCTCAATGAGGATCCGTGTCAAACGCAAGAAGAGCTTGCTTCACTATTAGTAGAGTTTGGAGTTATCCGCCAATCCATTTCCAAGCGAATGCATGCTTTGGGAATGATTCAGAAACAGGCGACTTGGGTTCCTTATATATTAAGTTAAAACCAAGGGATGTTGAACGTCATTGTCGTTTTTTCGCCTATGAACAACTGCTCTAGCGGCAAAAAGGGAAGGGTTTTCTTTATCGCATCTTGACGGGTGATGGAAAATGGATTCATTACAGCAATCCAAAGAAAAGAAAGTCATGGGCACTACCCGGTCATGCTTCTACGTCGTCGCCTCGGCCGAATATTCACGCTGTGAAGGTTATGCTATGTATTTGGTGGGACCAAGTTATTTATTATGAACTATTAAAACCAAGCGAAACCATCACTGGTGGTCGGTATCGACTTCAATTGATGCGATTGAGTTGAATACTGCACGAAAAGCGACCGCAATACGTGGAGAGGCATGAACAAGTGATTCTACAGCATGACAACGTTCGGCCTCTCATAGCCAAACCCGTTAAAACCTACCTGGAAACACTGAAATGGGAAGCCTTACTTCACCCGCCATATTCTCCAGATATTGCGCCGTTCGATTATCACCTGTTCCGATCGATGGCACTTGGTCTAGCTGACCAGCAGTTCCATTCACATGAAGACATCCAAATATGGCCTGATCCGAGGATAGCCTCAAAAGATGAACAGTTTTACCGCGTCGGTATACCAGATCTACCAGGAAGATGGGAAAAAGTAGTAGCCAGGGATGGGCAATACTTTCAATGACTCACCTGTAAACATTTTTTCAGAATAGAATTGTATTTTCATCAAAAAAACAGCGAGAACTTAGTTGCGCACGAAATATAAAGCTTCAGAGTTGGATTTATATGGTTTTTTGTTAGAGAATGCGCTTTATAAAAAATGCAATTTTATAAAAAAGTCATTAAAAAAGAAAACAAAAATAGTTAAAAGTGGTCAAAGTATAAGGGTGTTATATGTTCTTCCCAAAGTGTATACATTCCGTCAAAAAAGTGCTGGGAATCGATTACTTAAAAGGGTCCTTTAAAGTGATTGCCTAATTCAAAACAAAAAACAAAGAACAGAAGGCAAATAAAGAATGCTATCAAGAGTTGCTAAACATTTCAAAATTACTAAAATAGACTTTAATTTGCATAATAAAAAGCACCCTGTGCTTATATAACCTTCCCATGTGGTTATGCAGCGGACTGGGAAAGCCCGCGCACTTTTTGCTGCATTCAGCGCATTCGACGTTTTCATTCGCGTGGGCCACAAACAAAAGGAATTACAAAAGAGTGAATGAGAAGAAATGGGACCACATACAAAGTGATATAAATTAATAGAATATATTAAAACATATCTGACGTCACAAGCAGTAACCAAGTAAGTAAACGTGCACAGAAATATGAAATGATCGCGAAAGCATGAATTTCGACTTAAGAGGTTATTGCTGATGGCCGCAGTTAAATTGACCAGATAAGATAAGTTGGCACTCAGCTCCACAGATAACAAAACAAAGAATATTAAGTAAAAGGCACTGACAGCGGTTTCTTTATGGAAATCATTTATCTTCCATATAAATGTGAAAGTTTGTTTATTCGCTTGTTTGTTTGTATTTTTTGCCAACGTAAATCATTCATCCGATTGCGGAGAAATGTGAAAAGACTTATGAGTTTGATTAGACCCATTAAATGTCGTATTTATGGGCCAATATAATTCATAGTAGGAATTTACATATGTATATATATTAACTAATCACTTGATGAGAAATGTGTTTCGAAATTTTTTAAATCATATTTAACCTGGTTCTAAATTTTGTGATCAGCAATATCGACCCTGGAACTATCATTTTCTCGAAACGCCTCCAGATCTGCGGCTTTGCTGACGCCCCACAGTGCGGCCGATTCCCGAAAAGCTGGCCAAAACTCAAAAAATTAAGTAATTGATTCAAAATTTCTTACTCGGGGGTTGTCGGGGTCGCTGATTACGAATTTGATCTTAAAATTTTGAAAATCCACCCCCTTCCACCCCTATTGGCCACCCCCTCACGTGAAATAGCGTATATTCTAGAACATAATCAAGATGCATGTAAATTTATATGTTTTCGGGGTCGCAAGATAGCACGTGGTAGCAGCTGATCTTGTTTTATTCAGTAACCATTACTTTTTTGAGTAACCTTTAATAGGTTTCAAAGCAGCATATGACGGCGTTGTATTATTGTACTATACAGTTTGAAAACTCAAATTTTATAAAAAAAATTGCAAAAAATGTATCTACGTATTGCTGCAGCTAAAAATTTTGTGCCGAGGTATTGATATGTACTAAAGATTTCTCGTATTTTACTAACCTTCCGAAGATGATTCCGTTTGGTTTTGTTCAATTTACTCCATTACAAAATCTTTCAAATGTGTACAACTTTCACTATTCATCGACAGTAATACGATGCTCAAACGAAGGCCACGTTGCGACTGAAAATACAGAGGATACTTAGGGTACAGGACGTTGCTATGAACGGTTTTCGCTACTCAAGGCATTACTGTAGCCAACCCAAAGACAAAAAAACTCTATCTAGAAACTTTTTTTTCGACTTTTGGCCAGCTTTTTGGGAATCGGCCGCACTGTGCGTCCTTGCTATCGTTGAGAGAAACCAAGGAGCACTTGCTGACGAGCACTACGCTAGAGCTGATAACTAAACAAAGCTAGTCGGCCTTGAAGTAAATGGCGATAAGACAAAATACCTCAGTAGGTCGCTAAGCGCCACACACTGTGGCAATATCGAGGTCGGCCCATATATTTTTCACAAAGTGGAGATTTCAAATACCAAAGGTGGCTGAATATGAGGGGGCGATGTCTTCTATACTAAGACGTGAAAATGTTTATAAAATAACTGAGTTTAGTTGAATCGAGTGGGATGAATGCAGAAGAAATTTTAAGAAACTTCAAACTTGCACTTTAAAATACTAAAACCATTTTTATACGAAAATAATGAACATTCAAAAAACGAAAGCAAAATTGTCAACTCTGATCAAAATGTTGAAATCCTAACGCTTTGTTGCGAGGTGTATATGCATACATACAGATACTATATACATGTATTAGTACTATATGAATAAGAGCGACATCCAGCATTTAAAACTATTTGTAAAATTATTGTAAAAATTTGCAACACCGCGCGGCGTATTGGCTGTGCAACAAAGCGAATTTTGTGATAAATCGCTGCACTCAAAACAAACCTTTGTGTGTGTTTGTAGCTGACTGGCTGTGTACGGCTGACTGGCTCGCTGGCTTTTGCCACATTGACCTTGGCTGCTGAAAAATTCACATGCCACGCATTTGACCCAACCGTATCGAGTCGGGGACCGTATCAAATGACAATGCAAAACACTGAAGCGTCATTTTTGGTTTGTTATTGCCGCTTTGATTGTTGCTGTTGTGATTGTTATTGCTACTAAGCGATGACAAACACATTGAAATATATGAAATGATGAGCTGCAATGGCAGTTCTGTATTTATTTCATATGCATTTGTATGTTTGTTTCCAACCCAACAAGCGAGAGGTGGAGGGCAAATATTTTTTTTCATTTATCGGCGGTTAAGCTGCTGTCGACCATCAGACAGGTTCGTACACATCACAAAAATGTAAATATTGTAAATTTAAATTTTACTAAATATATGCCCGCCAGGCATAAATACTTACATTCAGTGCAAATCATGCATATGCGTACATACATGCACACATACATACATTAATGTATGTATGAGTATTTATAAGCCCTTGTGCACCCAATTGCACAACCGCCAGTCAACAATACGAGTAGTAGCTCGCATTTCAACGATTAGACTACTGATTTGGAAACGTTTTTAAGCAAAAAATAGTATATTAGTGATAAGCCTGTATGCTGATGCAAATACACATACACACATATGTACATATATGCAAACTCTTTAAAGCGAGCTGATTAAATTTAAATATTAAAAATTAAAATGAGCAGCGAAAAGAAAACAATACAGTATCCCGCTCGTATATGTATATATGTATGCACACAGTTATATGCATACTCTATATAAATTCTTACCTGCCGTTTGTGCTTAATCTGATAATTATACGTCTTGATAAGCGCTAATAGTCAAGTGTTCATAAAATCTGAATATTTTTTTTTTGGTCTTTCGTTTTTAATAATAGTCGTAATATAAGTTCGTGTATTCTTAATACTTATATACGAGGTGTGTTCAAAAAGTATCGCGAATTTTGAATTTTCGCAGGTTACGTATACAAGGGGTGCCTTTTATATGTCGGGATTAGAGAACAAAAACAAATTTTAATCATCGAAAATCACTTTATTGTTTTTCAAAATATTCTCCATGAAGATCTTTACACTTTTGCATGCGTTTGAACCAATTGTCGAAGCACTTTTGCCACTCTGAATGAGGTACCTCCAAAACATGCATTCTGAATGCCGCAACCGCTTCTTCAGTTGTCGAAAAACGTTGACCTCTCAGTTTGTTTTTTACGTACGGGAATAAAAAGAAGTCATTCGGTGCCAAGTCAGGACTATACGCCGGACGACCCATTAATTCGATGTTTTGGGTGCTCAAAAATGCAGTTGTTTGAGCCGATGTGTGAGAGCTCGCATTGTCCCGGTGAAGAGTGATCCGTCTTTGGCGATTGGTTTTCCTAATTTCTTGGAAGACAACTGGCAAACAAATGGTTGTGTACCACTCAAAATTTACTGTTCTGCGTTGTTCTATTGGTACGGTTGCGACATGTCCAGGTTTTCCGAAAAAACAGGCGACCATTTGCTTGGAAGTGCTTCGTGCGCGAACAACTTTTGTTGAATTTGGCTCATCTTGAAACACCCATACAGTCGACTGCTGTTTACTTTCGGGCTCATACGCGTAAATCCATGATTCATCACCTGTCACGATGTCATAGACGTGTTTCGAAGCCCCGCGATCGTATTTTTTAAGCATTTCCTTCGACCAATCGACACGAGCCCTTTTTTGAGCGATTGACAACTTGTGTGGGATCCAACGCGAACAAATTTTTTTGACAGTCAAATGTTTATGCAATATTGAATGTATGCTGGTCCCACTAATGCCTAAGATTGTCTCAATCTCACGTTAGGTCACATGACGATCTTGCAATATCAGTTCGTGCACAGCATCAATGGTTTTCGGAACAACAACTGATTTTGGACGACTTTCACGAAATTCGTCTTGGAGTGAACTACGACCACGATTGAATTCACCATACCATCGATAAACACTGGTCCTTGATGGAGCGTCATCGCCAAAAAATGAACTAAGTTCATCCATGCAATGTTGCTGAGCTAATCCACGTCGAAAGTTGTAAAAAATAATCGCACGAAAATGTTCACGGTTTAATTCCATTTTTGGACCGAGATGAATCTTTTAAGTTACTGTAAACAACATATATAGCGCTGGTATTTCAAAACGTTCTGAGCACGTAAAAGCCAAAAAATGTCAAACTTTGCGATACAGCTGTCAGTTGCCAGATTGCAACACCAGGGTTGCCAAATTCCGTAAATATAAAAGGCACCCCTCGTATTCGAATTTCGATTTTTTTGTGGCAATATGTTGGTACTCATGCCGACGAGTTCGGCCATTTTGAATATTCAGTTAATTGTTGACAGCTGCTTTGCTTGCACGTGTTTCGGCTCGTCTCCGATTTTTACCTATTCAAAGAGATGGATCAAAGAACCTGTATCAAATTTTGTGTGAAAAACGAAATTAAGTGCGCGGATGCATTCCGAATGTTGACTGTGTCATACGGAGAAGCTACTTTGGACCAAAGCAACGTTTATCGGTGATACAAAATGTTCTCAGAAGGCCGAGAAGATGTGAACGACGAAAAGCGTGCCGGACGCCCGAGCACTTCAACAACAGAAGAAAAAATTGATGAAGTGAAGAAAATGGTATTGACCAATCGTCGAATCACCCTTAGAGAAGTTGCTGAGGACCTAGACATATCAATTGGCTGGTGCCATTCGATTTTTTTTCAATGATTTGGGCTTGAAACGGGTCGCCGCAAAATTCGTGCCAAAACTGCTCAATTTCGACCAAAAGCAGCATCGCATGTACGGTACTAAAGAGATGTTGGACTCTGTCCGCGACGACCCAAATTTGCTCCAGAGGGTCATAACTGGCGACGAATCGATAGTTTATGGTTATGACCAAAGCTCAATAATCTCAATGGAAGCTGCCGCACGAACCAAGACCGAAAATAGCGCGCCAAGTTCGGTCGAATGTAAGAGTTTTGCTTACATTTTTTTTTCTTCGCAGGGGTAATTGCAGGGGCGTTGTGCATCATGAGTTCTTGCCACAGGGTAAAACAGTCAATAAGGAATATTACCTGCAAGTTATGCACAATTTGCGAGAAGCAATCCGCAATTCGCCAGAAACGCCCGGATTTGTGGAAGAGCAAAAATTGGATTTTGCATCACCTTAACGCCCCTGCTCACACATCGTTGCTTGTTCGCTACTTTTTGGCCAAAAACAACACACTAATGATGCCACAGCCAGCGTATTCCCCAGATCAGGCCCCATGAGACTTTTTCTTGTTCACGAAACTGAAGAGGCCCATGAAAGGACGGCGCTTCGCTACGATTGACGCGATAAAGACGGCATCGAAGGAGGAGCTGAACAAGATAAAAAATTATTTTTTGAAGTGCTTCGAAGATTGGAAAAAACATAGCCACAAGCGCATAATATCTCATGGGGATTATTTTTAAGGGGACAAAATAGATATTAATGAATAAATACATAATTTTTGAAAAAACACAAAATTCGCGATACTTTTTGAACACACCTCTTACGCAGCTTATCATCATTAAGCGCTACTGCAATATTATGTGTACGTGATGGTATAATTGTGCCACTGTCAACTACACACTCCTATTTAAATATATACAGTCTTGTGCAAATCGTAAGCAACAATTCTAGTCTCCCTACTACATGTAGGCAAAGACATCCTTGGTACTTATTATCTAAGTCATTTCTGAATAATTTGCTTTATATGAGCTTTATATGATTTCCGAAGTGAAACCGTTTCCGAGATACTTGATTTTAAATATTATTGCAATAAAAAAAATCGTTTCCTTATCTGTCCACTTTTTTTCAGTGTTGTTTTAAGCATGTGGTTTGTTTTATGCTTTGAGTTAAAGAGTATGTAATTTAGTAAAATTGAACAATAAAATTTTAGCCAAGTTCTGACAGTTAAAAATGGCTGCTTGGTAGAGAGCTTTGAATTTACCACTTTTCAATAAATTACATATGTATGTTTTCTGGGCTGAATCACTTAATAAAATAGGAATGGAATTCAATTTAAGATGGGATGGTAATCTAAACCCAAATGTTTGGTAAAGAAAAAAAGAACCATAATGGGGAATAATAAAATTCGAGACAGAATATGGGAACGGTCCCAAAAAAGTGCAGAAATAAAATATTAATATAAACATTTAGACTTCGACATAGGATAGACTTACTTCAATGAAAAATTTGGTAGGTACAAAAAATTCGTAATATCAAAATCTAAATGCAATCATTTGAAATAAGGCTAGTAGCAACGCCCTCTCTGATGGGTGATTCTATAAGCCTCATGCAAACGGACATTTAATTACTCGTATACATACTGTGGGCAAAAAGCAAGGTGAATTTGGTTGTAAAATGAAAAATCTTTATTTTTTCTTGTAAATCAATTTCATCCCCTTCAAAATAATCCCCTCTCGATGAAATACACTTACGCCAACGATTTTTCCAATCCCCGAAACATGCCAAATAGTCCATTTCCGGTATAGCCATCAGCAACTTCTTCGATTCAGCTTTTATCTCCTCAATCGACTCGAAACGCGTTCCCCGGAGTGGTCTCTTGAGTTTTGGGAATAGCCAGAAGTCACACGGAGCCAAATCAGGCGAATACGGTGGTTGCGGAACGATATGCGTTGATTTTTTGGCGAAATGGTCACGAATAACGAGTGCAGTGTGAGACGGTGCATTATCGTGATGCAAAAACCAAGAGTTGTTGGCCCATAATTCTGGTCTTTTTAGACGAATTGCTTCACGCAAACGACGCATAACGCTCAAATAATATTCCTTATTAACAGTTTGGCCAGGTGGAAGGAATTCACACCACGAAAATCGAAAAGAACTGTCATCATGACCTTTATTTTTGAACGACTTTGACGTGCTCTTTTCGGTCTGGCCTCGCCTTTAGCACGATATTCGCTTGATTGGTCGGTTGTTTCAGGGTCGTAAGCATAAATCCGAGTCTCATCTCCCGTAATGATGCATTTGAGCTTGTCCTGATAGTCTGAAAGCATTGTTTCACACACATCAACGCGACGACTTTTTTCCAAGAAATTGAGAGTTTTCGGTACCAAACGAGATTTGACTTTTCGTAGGCCCAAATGGTCTTTCAAAATGGTTTTCACAGATCCTTCTGATATTCCGATCATATCAGTAAGGTCTTCAACAGTCAACCGACGATTTTTGAGCACTAACTCCTTCACTTTATTGACGTGTTGGTCATCTGTTGACGTCGATGGTCGTCCGGAGCGCTCCAAATCATCAACACGTTCTCGACCCTCTTTGAAGTCTTTGCACCACTTATAAACATTTTTCTGCGACATGGTCGAATCACCAAATGCCTTCTGCATGCTAAACGTTTCCGCGGCCGAAATTTCATTCCGCAAACAAAATTTGATGGCACTTCTCTGCTCAATCAAATCAGACATTGTAAAAATCGAAAAGTGTACTCTTGGTCGTTTGGTAAACACAAGCGTAAATATATTACTGATAATGACATTCACATGAAAGTTGGCCCAGATGTTATTAACAGTGCTGGCAACTCATGAAAAAAATAACTAGAGCGAAATTTTAATCCCGCGAAGTTTGACAAATAAATTCACCTTACTTTTTGCGCACAGTAATTCAGGGTATTTCAATAGCAATATATTATAATTTTAATTTTATATTTATATTTATTTTATCTAAATTTTATATTTATTTTTATTATATTTTAATTATATATTTTCCCAGTACTCTCCAATATATATTCCAGATTTGTGAATGCCGCCCTAAAGGCCAACATAACTCGCGTTCTTTATGAGATTCAGCGCCATTTA
Source organism: Anastrepha ludens (assembly GCF_028408465.1). Classification (NCBI taxonomy): domain Eukaryota; kingdom Metazoa; phylum Arthropoda; class Insecta; order Diptera; family Tephritidae; genus Anastrepha; species Anastrepha ludens. Next base: position 18,071,027 of record NC_071499.1, read on the forward strand.
CGTGAAGATATCACCCGAGAACGGGGGCAGTGAAGTGTCTATATATGTATCTAAGTATATTTTTTGCACTAAAAGAAAAACTGTGTACAAATATATTTATAGTCTTTGCTTTATGCTTTGTTTGCGAGTGCAGAAATCGCACTAAATTTGCTGCAGAGGCACAGTTTTTATGCTCTTTAAAAAAAAATTTGCAGAAATGCAGAAAAAGTGTCTCAGGTTTTTCACAATGCTGTACTTGAATGTGCTTGAATATACATATGTACAAGTATATATGTAAATATATCTGCAAAAAAATTAAAGAAGAAAAATACTGCCTAGCAGCCGTCATATCACAAAACTAAATTATGTCATTAATTCTTCCATGCACACAGCCTTCTTTCGCATTGAGTTTTCTTATCGAAACTATTCTGCGAAAGCCTTGAAACCAGATAAAATTGCGAAGAAGAGCACGTGGTTTAGAAATGCAATATTTTACAAGTAATGCGAAATCAAAACAAAGTATTTAGAAAGTTTTCTTAGAGCGTTATGGTACCCGTGGGGTTTTGGTTAACCCTCTTAAATAATTATTGATATGACATGACAGCGACGAAAGTTCGTAATTGGAGAAATGAGGCAAAGGAGAGAGACAGAATTGGAGGAGGATTGTTGATGAAGCTATGGTCCACCACAGACTGTGAAGCTAGGAGAGAGAGAGTTTTCATTATTAGTCGCAAAATATAAAAGCTAACTCTCATAAGCAAAAAAATTACTTCTTCGAACTTTTCTACAACGCACAATTTTCGATAGGCAAACTACTGAGAATGTTTTTTCTAATACTCGGGGTTCTTAAGCAATAAAATTGGTAAAAGTAAAAAAATGTAAAAATTAAATATCTAAAAGAAAAAATATTTTCCAGATCAAATTTAGTTTGTGGCACAATTCTCATGGGCCTTACTAGCATCTAAAAGTATTCATATCGGGCCTTATTCAATGAAGCAATAAAAAAGTCTTATGCAAATTACCACCTAAACTGCCAGAGCAGCAGCTGCCATTCCCTTTGTAATTGATTTCTGCAGCTCACTTCAACTCCATTTGGGTATGTCATAGCATACAATTAAACCTAGAAATTTATGCATATTTGCTGCACAATCGTTGCTGTATTTTGTGAGCGTTTGACTCTTCTTCCATGTGATCTTATTATTAGTGAGGGCAGGCGGTGCTTCATACAATAATTTTCCGTTTGCTTTCTTAATTTTTTGCTTAAGTATTAGTGAGTCAATGCAGTTGAGTAGATTTGTGCGTGGCTACCATGCGATTGGATCTGGGTTCGAATATCTTTGTGCACATAAAATATGAAATGTTGGCAAAAGGTCTTTTCTAATACCAGAAAAAGATATTTTCAAATTGCCTTTCGACAGACGATGGTATGCCATGAGTGCATTGATGACATGGATAAACTCTCACGAAACCCGCTAGTGCTCGGAACCGACATAAAAGTGTAAGCCCTTCCATTCACAGAACAGCAACATTTAAATGCACAGCAGAAGTTCTAGAAGAAGCTCGGCCATGCACGTAGAAAAGTTGTTATGCGCCAATTATACATGTAAGGGTTTTTAAATAAGGGCAAAACAATTTTGTACTTAAATAAATATGAATGCACACTTAAACATTTTTATAACTTTTACGTCATATTTCATGGTCAAGATCACGAACGAATCACATTTGGTAGTAGCTTAAAATCGTAGCTACCAACTACCAAGAGTTCAACTGCCTGGACATATATCTTTACCGAACTTTTATTCTTCATTTTGAACTAAATATTAAGTCTGATGCGAAGGCCTTCTGGAATTTCATCAAATCGAAGAAAGTATATTCTAAAATTCTATCACCAGAAAATCCCATCAACGGAAAATCTGCGTGTTCTAAATATCACGCAACGAACTTATTTGCTGATTTTTATAAATCGAACTGTGTTTCTCCTAACAACTTTTCCCACAATAGTTTGTCGTTTTATCACGGAAAACCATTCCGTTTTGGATCACTTTCTCTCTCAAATGGGAATATAATACATGGGATCTCAAAGCTCAAAAACTACTCCCAAACCGACCTCGATGGTCTTTCGGCTATTTTATTTAAAGGTTGCCCTGATCTGGTACTCATGAACCGGGTACAGGAGAAACCCCGGAGCATCTTCAATGCTATTGTTGGGCTCTCTCGAAAACTAGACGCTACCTGGGTGCTCTCAGTTTTGAAAGACTAGAATCTATCCCTGAACTGCAGCTGGAACGACAAAAAAACGACTCTGATCTCGTATATGTATGTAGCTAAATGGTCTTTGCGTGACTTCGGCCACCAGTATAACCTAACCTAACCTATCTTTCTCTCGTGGCTTCGTTGAAAATATTGTATATTATAATAATTAAAAAATAACAATTTTGTTCTGGAAATTTCACTGATCCTTGGAAATTTGCCTCTATAACTCATATATTCAAAAGCAGCAACATGAGTAATATATGATACTATGTAATAATAGACCTATCTCGAAGCGTCATCAAAGAAAAAATGTACGTCCCTCAGTTAAGACCTCAATTTGCCCCAATCAACACGGATTTGTATCGGGTCATTCTTTAGTGAGTATTGTATCTCAGCATTCTCGTCTGGGTGCCAAGTTGATTGCATTTACACCAACTTTTCTAAAGCCTACGTCAAAGTTTCACATACGAGTATGGTGTTGATAGACAGGCAAACGAGGCCTGGTTTTTCGCTCAACTTTTCTGCGATGGCTTAACTGCATAAACATGCTACTAGATCAGTTGAGAGATTACCTACCGAGGCCAACCTCTTTTAACCTGATTTCACTTTGAGCAGCGATGGAAATAACGTAAAAGTCGATGGGAAGTTAGTGAAAACGACTCTCAGGGCAGCAGTGGAGGAAGTTTTACATACTCCGCTGATGCCATTACAAGCAGTCCTTTGCACCCCCCATAGTTCAGTGATATTAAAACCCTTCCGAAGAGCTTCCCACCGATCCAGGAATCCATACGTTAAAATTGACAGAACCACTACTTTGTACATCCAAAAAATGGCCTGTTTCTTGAGTCCCCATTTTTTACCGAACGTAGATATTCAGGAGTAGAAAGCTATACTGGCCTTCTTTACCCGACTTTCACCGCTCAACACACCAAAAATTTCTCAGTTCAAAATGAACCGAATCAGTCCCTTCCTAGTCCTGTATTCGCAAGAATTAAACAACTCCCAGTTCACAGAGTGCCAAATTTTACTTAAAAGTCTTGTCCTATAATGCAATCCATTGCTCATTTCATGCGCCACAACTTCTAATATTATTGCCCCCTTGACAAAGTTATGTTACTACCCTATTGAAAGTCCCTATATCGCTGAGTTTAATTCAATTTGTTATGCTAAACGTTCGCTGCTACAATTTGCACACTGTAAGTTCGAAGATCTTGCAACTAACAAACAAGCAACAAAAAATGCCTGAGTATGAATGAAGATGTAAATGGAGTGAATGCATTGAACGACAACAAAAACAAAAACAAAAAAGAAAACGTCACTTGGCTACAAATGGTTGTTATAGTAGCAATAAAGTTTAATTGTTATGAGAATGACAAAAAAAGGTCACTAAAAATGCCCGCAATTATTACTCGCGGATGCTTAACCCTTTCGGGAACTTTGTGCATTGAAAATTTGCTCTTTTGACACTTTTCTGCTGAATATAAAATAAGTAATCATAGGAAATGTATATTATAATAAACTGGGGTTTTTCTTATAAATATGAAAATCTGTATATACTTCTGAATCGTACAATTTTCATCCTGCCCATTCTAGCCTTTGGAGTAAAAAGTAAAGTAATCATAAAAACCATCATGAGGGAGTAATTGATATATTTTTATTGAAAAAAGTAAACCAAATCTTTGGAAAATTAAAATTTACCCAATGTTTGAAAAAATTTAGATTTTTCTATGATTTTCCGTGTGACTTCAAGCAAGAAATATGCCCGTTAACCCCAATAATCCACTTTAAACAAAATTTTTGATGGCTACATTTAGTCATGCACAGGTCCGGCAAATAATGTGGGTGCTAAACTTTCTTTCAATAAAATTAAAATAATTTCATTTTTGATGCAAAAATTGTATCTACTCTCTCAGCATATTTTATTAAACAAACCCGTGCTCTAGACAGCTGCAGCATTAGATTACATTTGTGGGGGGTTGGACAAGTCCAAGCACTCAGTCTGGAAACCTGGAAGGAAAGATAAAATGTCTGTGGTAAGCCGGAAAAATTAGTTTGAGGTCACTCTTCCACAAATCTCTTGGATTCATTGATGAATCTTAAGAGATCCGGAGGAGGAAGAGTATGAACTTTATCCATACTCAGTATATCGCTCCCCAATATCCTAAATCTCATTCCAGAAAACGGAGGACAGCTACAGAGAAAATGCGCTGCAGTGTCGTCATCCTCAAAACAGGATGGGCATACTGGCTGGCCAATGATTTCCATTGTAGCTGACAACGGGCGTCGTGCCCTGTGACTACACCCACCAGTACTCTCAGGTCCTTTCTGCTGAGTTTTAGGAGAAAGGTCGCTATTTGCCTGTTTCGTTCTTTCACAAAGTACTTGACTACTCTGCACGAGTTCAAGCCAAACCAATGTTCTGTACAGCTGCAGTATACAAACAAACTAGTCATGGAGCGGGTAAAGGACAGTTCAAACATTTCGTTTACTCAAAATATTTTTTTTTTTAGTACAATAAGTAAATGTTATTCCCGCCACAGGGTTGTGTCCTTTCGCTACTCCTTTGTCTAGTTGCTATTGACGAAGCCCTGACTAAGTTAAATAAGACCCTTAACCCCACGTTAAGGTAGTATCATACGCTGATGACTTGGTCCTAATGGTAATGGGAACGTTTCCCTTAGTCATGGCTAAGATCTTGCAGAGGTCACTGGCTGTACTCACTGGGCTTCCAGTTACGGCCTCAGATTCCACTCTGATAAAACGGCGCTAATGCTATTTACCAGAAAATATATAAAAACTATAAACCTCCCCACTTTAGAATTCCCAGACTATAAAACCACGTTTTCTCTCTTTCTTCAAAAGTTCCTTATCACTCTTAACTCCATTGGAAGCTACGCATTGAAAATAGAGTAAAGAAGTCTTGCCTAGCTTTTCACTTCTGCAAATCTATGTTCGTGGGGCTTAAGCCACAAGTCGTTCTTTGGATGTACGTAGTTGCTTTGCCAATTTTCACTCATGGATGCCTGATTTGGTTGGAAGCTCTTCGGAAGGGCTATAATATCACTAAACTGTGGAGGGTGCAAAGAATTGCTTGTAATGGCACCACCGGAGCATGTAAAATTTGTCCCAGTGCTGCGCTTAATGTCGTTTTGCACTTACTTCCCATAGACTTTCACGTTATTTCCATCGCTGCTGAAAGTGCAATCAAGTTAAAAGAAATTGGCTTTGGAGGCACTCTCTCAAGGGACTTGGTAGCAGTTTTAAGTTAACACCACATTCCTCTAAACTTTGTACAAATCTCTCTATTCGCAAACGGGAATTAGAGGGTCGTGCCGAGGCAATTCGTCCAAGTAGGCAGGATTAAAAAAAAGTGAAAATTCTGTACACTTCTGCCTTCACTGGCGGCTCCAAGATCGAGTCGGGAGTCGAAGTAGGGGTTTTCTCTAAATCAGCGAATTTGTATATTTTTTTGAAACTACCGAACTCTGCTAGTGTTTTTCAGACAGATGTCTGGGAACGTGGGAGCGAGGGAGATACTAACATTTTTTCCGACAGTCAAGCTGCGATCAAGGCTCTGACGACATCGTGGTGCAGATCCAAACTGGTCAACTCCTGTAAGGCGGAGATCAAATCTCTTGGATGTGCAGATAACATTTCTCTGTGCTGGTTTCCAGGACATAGGAACATAGAAGGAAATGAAGTTACTGAAGAGATTGCCAGTTTTTTGAAATTTCAGACTAAAAAAAGTGTTGCTTAAAAGTCGCTTCTATAAAGACTTCGCGGCCAGCGTAGCCGGATGGGATGGTACGTGACTACCATTTGGTAGTGAAAGGGTTCGAATAATTTTTCGGATAACTGTCCTCCCTCGGTAGGCAATGGCAAGTCTCCGATGGTATTTCTACAATGAAAATGATCCTCATAAAAAAATCGTTTTGTCATTCGGAGGCGGAATAAAACTCTATTTGTGAGAAAACATCAAAACACACATCGGAAGTGGAAGGAGGAGCTTGGCCAGACATCCAGGATATAACCGCCGATAAATAAACACTAATTAGCGATAAACGAATGTTCGTGAAGTCATTGAAGAAGCAGAGTTAAGAACTAAATTCGTTCCCAGAGGTCGGTGACTTCCCGAAAAAAAATTTGCAGGTTGTGCTGGCGTTATCCCAAAATTTATGTGGATCGTGAGCCCCAGCGGGTCAGGGGTTAGAATTTGACCGAGGTAAGGTATGCCTGTCGTAAGAAAGCGACTAAAATCTAGGAAGAGTAAGTTCTTCATAAATCCCCAATCCAAAGTGGAACACCATATGCCGATGGATGAGTGGTTAGGGGGTATCTAATCGCTAATATGCGAACTTGGATCGCCCAGGCAAGGTTTTATTTCAATAAGTGCCTTACTGCGCTACCGGGGCACTGGCGCAGTGGACCCACCTTTCCCCTTTACTCCAAAAGCGGGACCTCTGAAGAAGAAATGCCTCAGACAAACAGCTGAGATGTGACCTCAACAGTTGAAACACCTAAACAGCACACCACTGGCACAGACACAGCCGCAAAACCTAAAAGACTGACCGGGGCAGGCAAAAAGAGGCCAAGTTACCTCCTTAAAAAGTACTCAGCAGAGAAGGGACATATGCCAAAACTCTGTTCTCCGTGCCCGCAAGGAAGACAGATGACATTAAGCCAGGTTCAAAGCGGCAGAGGTCGTCGGAACTGACACCACCAGAGCCTACCTCGAAGAAGCGGGATAAAGACGATAAACCATCTACACCCAAGGCCGCAGCAATAACAGCAACAGCAGCTGCAAAACAAGCAGCAAACAGTGCCACCACATCCGTCATCACATCCACATGGTGGAGAAAGACCAGAACTTAAAACCGGCATTTTTGTGTCCGGTCTACAAAGCAGGGTACATGGACCTGCATTGTAAGGTTGGCGCTTCCACGGACTGGCTTAAAGCGGCTATCACTGACGCGATTCCATGGGAGGGTGCTTCACTGTGTACCACAGAGGAATCAAAGATACCTCACACACGGATCGCAGTGGGGTACTTTCCTAATTCCCAGTCCTTGGAAACTCCTAAGATACTGGGCTATTTTTAGGGGCAAAATACAGGCCTCCACGTCGACATCTGGCGTACACAAAGAAGAGTTGAAAGAGGCTTAAACGTAACACTGGTTCTAGCAGTACACCAGAAATCAGCCGCCGGTGTGATGGAGAACAATGAAAGGTTAAACTAAAGGGTTCTGCTTAACGCCAGGCTCTCAGAGTTTTAACTCTCAAACTGGGGCGCAAGGGGCTTTAATATACACTCCGAAATAATTTGATTTTACTGAAAATATTTAACTTTTTTAGTAAGTCTTTAGAGAATATTTAGAAGAAAAAAATTTTATACACACAAGCAACAAGTTTTCCCAAAACGGGTTAAGTAGATAAAAAAGTTCAAATAAGAAACAATTTACTGAAAAAAGTGCGTTCATAAAAAATAACCATACTCAAATGTATTTCCCATAATAAATTTTATGCTTTAGTGCATTTTAGCTCAGGTAACGTTTTAACTCATCCCATCATAAATTTATTAAACGTTTGTTAGGCGCGTAATTTATGCAAATTTATTGGCTTTCGCGTTGATCAAATTATTGAGGCTCACAAAACAAAACAAAAAACTACTTGATGAATGTGAAATGAAGCGAAAATGTGTGAAATTAATTAAATTACAATTTTTTTATATATTATTCTGCCGCAATCAATTCACATCTCTCAATGAACCATTACAAAAGCAAAGTTGCGGAAAAATACTAATTTACGAGTTTTGTTAAGTGAACCAAAAACACTAAATAAATAAGTCAATAGTAAATAAAGAAATATTTCCCTTAAAAAAAAAACAAATAAGCTCTGCTATGGACACTTAACCACTTTACATCTAATAAATAAAATATATCACGTCAGGTGATCCAAGATTTTTGGGCATTGTAGTAAATTGCTCGGAAAATTGGTTTAGTTGCAGGGTGGCGTGTAATAAGCAGTAAACAAAATTGATAATTTGAGAAAAGGTTTCTAATGTAAAATATATTACATTGAAAAAAAATTTTTTAAAAAATTTGAAAAAAAGTTAAACATAATTTGTTTTGCAACTGGAAAAAAAATTAAAAAAAAAATTTTAAAAAAAGCTTAAAAAGCGAGATTTTCAATTTATCCATCTTGTTTGGGTACTTTTAAACATTGAAAAAAGAAGTTTTTTAAAACGTGAACATTTTGTTTTTTTTTTTTAATTTTCAATTGATCCTTCATTTTTGGGCACTGCAGAAAATTTTTTGGAAAATTTGTTTATTTGCAGGCTTAAGTGTAATAAGCAGTACCTAGGCTGGAAAGTTTGAAAAAAAAAAACATTATAATAGGACTATGAATAAGTTCGTGCGGTTTTTTTTTCGAAATTTGAAACTTTATTGACGTAAAATGGTTACAAATTTAATATTCAAAATATTGTCCATCGCTTACTACTACTTTTTCCCATCTTTCTGGCAATTCACGGATTCCCTTTGTGAAAAATTCGGTCGGTTTTGCCGCAATCCACGAATCGATCCATTTTTTGACTTCATCGTAATTACGGAAGTGCTGGTCAGCCAGTCCATGTTGCATCGATCGGAAGAGATAGTAATCGGATGGCGCCAGGTCTGGACTATACAGCGGGTGGGGTAGGACATCCCATTTGAGCGTTTCTAAGTATGTTTTGACCACTTGTGCAACATGTGGCCGAGCATTGTCATGTTGCAAAATAACTTTGTCGTGTCTATCGGCGTATTGCGGCCGTTTTTCTCGCAGTGCTCGGCTCAAACGCATCAATTGTCGTCGGTAGACATCCCCCGTAATCGTTTCATTCGGTTTCAGTAGCTCATAATACACAACACCCAGCTGGTCCCACCAGATACACAGCATAACCTTCAGGCCATGAATATTCTGCGCCGACGTCGATGTTGAAGCATGGCCAGGGTATCCATACGTTGCCCGACGTTTTGGATTGTCGTAATGGACCCACTTTTCATCGCCAGTCACAATTCGATGCAAAAAACCCTTTCTTTTGTGCCGTTGAAGCAGTTGTTCGCATGCCATAAAACGGCGTTCAACGTCTCTTGGCTTCAATTCATACGGCACCCAATGGCCTACCTTTCGGATCATTCCCATGGCTTTTAAACGTTTGGAAATGGTTGATTGATCAACTCCCAAAGTTTTTGCAACCTCTTCTTGCGTTTGAGCCGGATCTTGATCGAGCAATTCCTCCAATTCGGTATCCATGAACTTTGGCGGCGCACCCTCGCGTTCTTCGTCTTCCAAGCCAAAATCACCACTTTTAAAGCGTGCAAACCACTTCTGGCACGTTCGCTCAGATAGAGCATGCTCACCATAAACTTCCACCAAGATACGATGACTTTCGGCTGCTTTTTTCTTCATATTAAAATAATGAAGAAGAATTCCCCGCAAAAACACATTATTTGGCACGAAATTCGACATTTTCAAGTGTGGTAAAAATATTGTTGTTTACGCTTCAAATAAAAAACTTATACTGACGTTTGTGCCTTACGACAGTAGCTCTCCAATGAATGTTTGGAAATGTGGATCGATGGAATAATAATCAAGTTACGCCATCTGTTGTAAAACCGCACGAACTTATAAATAGACCTATTAATTTTAAAAGCATGTGAAATATTTTCGGTTCTTTTAAACATAAAAAAATCTATTTTTGAAGGCCAAATATACTTTAAAATTTGTTTCTTTAATTTTTAAATTTTTACTTTAAACAACTTTTTTTTGTCAAATTTTTGCTTTGGCAAAAAATTTAAATTTTTGTTACAACTATTGGGGAAAACATTTTTCGTTTCTTTTTAACATTAAAAACAAACTCCTTTTTTAAGACACGTTTTAATGTTTTTAGTTTTTTAAATTTTTTAAAATTATTTTTACAAAACTTCTCAAACAATTTTTTTTTTAATTTATTTTAATTTTACTTTTACAAAAAATTTAGTTTTTGTTACAACTACTGGGGGCAAACAGTTTTTTTGGTCTCTTTTGAAAAACACCCCCTTAGGCATTTCTTTTGTTTTCCACATTCCACTTTTCCAGTTATATTCAAATGCATACAGCGAACCAGTGAAAAATCAAGGCAAAATACCGCTTTAGCAGGTTTGTAAACCGGTCGAAGCGTCGCTAACATACGTAGACTAGCAAGCAGACACACAGTAGTTTTCACTGGTCCGCTGTGGGTGTTTGAATATAATTGAAAAGTTACTGGATTCCCACTATGAACCTTTCGGGGACTACTGAACACAGTCTCAGCTATTAAGGAAAACATAAGAAAAGAATTGAGAAGGGGTTTGTTTTGTAAATGCGAAAAAAAGTTGCTTCCCAAAAATTTTGAATAAAAAAGATATATAAAAAATGTTCACAAAAAATTAAAAAAAAATATAAAAAAATAAAAATGTTATATAAAAAAAATAATTTTATTAAAATGTTAAAATGTTGAAAAAAACAAAGAAATTTCAATTTAAAAACCTCTATACTAAAATTATCAACATTGAATAAAAAATGTTGTTTCGCAAAAATTTTTAACAAAATAAAAAAAATGTTTACAAAAACATAAATAAAATAAAATTTCCAAAAAAAAATTCTTACAACAAAACTTTACAAGATAATAAAATTTTTTTTGTAAAAATTTTTGTAAATTTTTTTGGAGACTTTTTTTATTTACTTTTTGGTAAACATTGTTTTTTTTTGCGAAACAACATTTTTTATTCAATTTCGTTTCAAATTTTTGTATTTAAATTAAAAATATTACAATGTCCAAGAAAATCGAGGATATTTCACTTAAAAAACCTCCATACCAAAGTTTTCAACATTGAATTTTTTTTTTTATTTTACTACTATTGTAATCTAGTTAACAAAATTAATAAGCAATTCATTTTACATATATTTAATTAAATTAAAACATCTAAAGTAAAGACAAAATTTTATGAAAAGAGATCATGCGGTTTCGTCCTTTTTAATTTTCTCGTGAGGTCATCAGTTACAAGTAGTTTGGCTGCTTCATCATTGATGTGCTGCTGAAGTCTCTCTTTATGTTTATTTGCGATTTTTTTTATGATATCCGTAATGGTGTCTATATTAAGATCCTTATGTAGATTGCAATTACGAATGTACCACAGCGCTCTAACGATGTCGCGTAATACCTACTTTATTTTGGAGCGGTATGCCATATGACCACATTGGTTTCAGTATTTGGTTGTATAAAAGAATTTTGTTATAAATAGAGAGTTTAGAATGTCGGCCTAACAGCCAATACATTTTCTTGTATTTAAGAATTAACTCCTCGAGTTTTTTCCTAGATATTTTGCCGTATTTGCATGCGGTATTGCCGTATTATTGATAAATTGAATAAAAAATGCTGTTTCGCAAAAATTTTGAATAAAAAAACAATGTTTACAAAAAAGTTAATTAAACTAAATTTTCAAAAAACAATTTTTATGTTCTTGTATTCTTTTTTTTTATATTTAAATTAAAATTGTTCAAATGACCAAAAAATCGAAGATATTTCACTTTATAAACCTCCATACCAAAATTTTCAACATTGAATAAATCTCAAAATTATTATATTGTTAAATTTCTCAGAAACTTTTCACTTTTTATTATACTCAAGCACTACAAATAAATCAATTTTAAGAAAAAATGTCAGTCCATTTCCAAAATACTTTGATCATTTGACAAGGAATCGCTCTAAAGCCACAATAAACGTTTGCAGAGAAGATGGGAAGGATTTTTAGCAACCGAGGTTAATGAGACTAGGTTAGGTTACGTATATTTGGCTGATCTTAATAGGTCTCACATAGACCGCAAGGGTTCGTAATGTTACCAATGTAGTTGGAGTCGTGTCAGACATAATTTGTAATATCATATATGGCTTGGCAAGTTTTAATAAACAAAGAGACTAGGCCTTCATATAGTTTTGCGTGAGGCGAAAAACTTATTCTGGAAATGCACATTTAAAAATTGAAGAAATCACAAATAATCGAATTATCAACTATAACCATTTCAAATATCCTCATGAACTTCTTGGTACCATATTCTCAACTACCTGTTAATGTGAAGATCATGAAACAGGCAGTTTAATTTGTCCAAATGATAACTTAGATCTTCTTTAACTCATTTACGTAGCAGCACTAAAGAAGGTTAGAAAACAAACTCTCAAAATCAGGTGCTCAGGTAAGCCAATAGTAAAAATCGCTTTTTTTTGAGTAAAATATTTTAAGTACGTGCGTCGTTAAGATCAGAAATGGATACACAATAACATGAAAAAAGGAGAAAAAACTTGAATGTAAGACAAGGTTGTCCTTCTAAATTTGGTATTCCTCCTTCAAATTTAGAAGGACAAGAAGAGGTGATTGAGAATAAAAAGTTGAATGCATGGATTTTCATTTTGCAATAGGTATTTATAATTCTTTCCGAATTGGTTTAGAATTTTTATGAGTGGAAAGAAAGAAATTTTTTTAGCCGAAATCTCTCAATGAACTCTTCGCCTGTATATTTTATAATAGTCCACTAGGCTTCGGCAGCTATAATGGCTTAAAACCGAGGGTTCCTCTATTTGTGGAACAACCTATAGACGCACGTCACAAATAGAAGGACCAAACACCTAACAGAAGTGTACGCACCAAGCATTTATTTATTTTATAAGGCGCTATGAGTTTCTTTAGACCTTTCCTTAAGCGAATGATTTTTATATTTTATCGTATACAGAATAATTGGGCCGGACAAACAAAACAGATGACACTGTCGAAGTGATATACTCGTATGTTTACGAATTTATAGGGGTCAAATAGTAAATTTTTGGACCAAACCCAATCCTGCGCAGATGACTGCGGAGTCTGCAATGTCCTGTGAGAATGTCCGTGAGCATTCCCACTTTATCCTTGGGGAGGATTATAAGTTTTCTAAACATCTTTTGTTTGTACTCAGTAAGGATATCACCTGGTGCCAGCTAACCTCCCTCAGTCTCAGTTATTCACTTCTAAGCTTCTCCTTGATAGTGTATTGTCCCGTAGCAAGAAAGGGTTCGAGCGCTATTAATGATGAAGCCGCAGCCTTCCTTGCCAATAAGTCCGTTACATCGATCCCAGTGCTACTCCTGTGTCCTGGGACCAAAATTAGCAGGATGCAATTGTGCGTTCAAAACACATTCCATCTCTCAGTACACTGAAGGACCAGTAAAGACTTAATCCTACAGAATGATAGAGCATTCAAGTGCCTATGCCTTCTGGTGTATTCGAGCCATCTTTCTACCAGTGCAGGAAATACTCCTGGAGCCCCGTTTCATATACAGGTGTATTCCAGTTTACCTCGTCGTCCAGTTCAATATTGAACTTCTTTTCGATTTTGATGAATTCCATTTGCTTAGATGACATCACTTTTCCTTTACCGAAACCTTATCTAGTAATATTCAATAGGATACGTTTGGCTAATTGCTGAATAACTATGTGACGCGGTGTCACCTCCACCCCTGCTGACCCCTGGCTCTTTCAGAATAATATTTATATCCAGCAATGAGTTTAAGAGTTTCGGGGAAAACATTTTACCATTTATAATATAGTGAGGTTAGCGATGTTTGCCTACTTTTATTGCTTAGATAAATTATTTTTGTGTTTTTATGATGTAAATAAATTTTATGAAAAATCTGCAAACTGTTTTAGGTTCAAATCAAAGTACAATAAAAAGGAAAAGTTATTTCATTTTTAATTACATTCGTCACATTTTTTGACCTCATGACGTTTGTCTGCATATAAATGCATATATACATGCATATGCATTTCCTCTTACGTATTTCTTGTGACATGTTTTTACGATTAAAGTTGCTGTGTCATATCTGGGATTTTTATGATTCATGCTCGGGCGCATTAAACTGTGTCACTGTCGCTTTGCGCATACATACATATATGCATATACGTATGAAAAATACAAAAACTACTGATACTGTGATAATTGACAAGCCAGCTTGAAGTTTGCACTCTTAGAATGAACGCGAAAGATTATTTATGTGAATTATTCCGCGCTCAAAAAGCCGATATTTAGTCAAATAATTGTGGCGGTTTACACCAAAATGATCAAATTTAATCACAATCCATTTTACATAAATTTACAAAGCGTTGAGCAAAAGTCTTCTATAAAAACATTGAGCAAGCAGGGCGTGAAAACAGGAAATAGAATTTTAGTGTGTTTGATTTTCTTAGCACACATATCATATCGGAAATTGTCGATTTTTTGAATTAAAAAGTTTGGGCCTTAAAAACAATATATACATAAATTGATTTGAGGATTGCACTTTGACCTCATGGTCTTGTGTGCCCTCTACTCATCACAGTACCCCATCCAGTTCCCTTATCAAACTCAAGATAGAGCTGAGTTGGATTGAGCGTAAGTGCCTTTCTTCAGGTTGCAATTAGCCGAGGTGTCTCAACCTTCTCCACGCTATAGCGCTACATTCAGGGATAAAGTACACTGGAGTCTCCTGGGATTGGTAGCAGGAATAACAAGAATCGATGGACAATAATTAATGTGCAAAAGACTGCGCAGTCTGCAGTGGCTTGTGAGAATACCCGTGAGCATTCTCAATTAATCCTCGAGGAGGATTATGAGTTTTCTAAACTAGTAAGGATTTCGCCTGGCATAGTTTGGTGCCAGCTAACCTCCCTTACCCTTTGCTCTCCACTCCTAAGGCAAGGAAGAGCTGGGGTCCTATCAACGACGAGACCACATCCTCAACAAAAAAATAATAATAATAAAAACAATAATAAGTTGATGTTAGAGTAGAATATTTTCAAAATTATTTTTCTTAATTATTCTGAAACGTTTCATAGCTTGTTGTAACTGCTCTCCAAACTGGAGAAATTTTGGCAGATAACTTCAGATATGCATTTTATTTAGCGATACTTGGCTATTTTATTACTGAATTTAAACCAATTTTTGTATAAAGAAGTAGGGAAGTGCTAAGATCGGTCCGAAAAAAATAAATATATACATTCTGTCAAAAAAATATCGGGAATTGTTCATTTAAAAGGCGCGCGTCAATATGTCTTATTTTGTCTTATGTCTAAATTTTTTGCTGGAATATTGGTACAACTGTCTTCTATAGTGTCGCAGAGTTTGAGCGTTATCTGTGTCAATTAGCTTGTTTTTGGCATTTAGTTATATCAGTCAACTGCAGGTGTGCTTGCGCCTTTCACTATGGATACAAATATCGAACAAAGAATTTGTCTTAAATTTTGGGTTTTGAATGGGATTTCGTGGGCCGAATCGTTGAAAATGTTGCAGAACGCCTCTGGCGAGTGTACTTTATCAAAAACACGCGTCTACGAGTGGTATAACGGTTTTGTCCTGAGAAGTCCTGGAAAATTTTCCCCGATCTGGTCGCCCATCAACATCTTCAACGAGTGAAAACGTCGGCGAAGTCAAGGAAATTGTGCTGGAAAACTATCATTTAAGTTTGAGGGAGATATCTCGTGACTTTAGCGTGTCTCACGAACCGATTGGCATATTTTACACCATCAATTGCTCATGAGACGCGTGGCTGCTCGAGTCGTTCCAAGAGAGTAGAATTTCTTTAAGAAAATTCATCGGAAGAAGGTGGCTGAAGACATGCTTGAGCAAGGGAATTCGGGCCCAACGTTTATCCAAATGGTTCTACGGTAAATAAGGAATATTATTTGGAAGTTATGCGACGTTTGAGAGAGAGTGCGTAGGAAACGGCCCAATTTGTGGAAAGAAAACTCATGGATCTTGCACCATGAAAAAACACCGTCTCACAAGGCTCATATTGTGAACGTTTTCTTGACCAAAAACTCGACAAATATCATCGAACCACCAACATATTCATGTGATTTAGCCCCCTGTGGCTTTTTCCTTTTTCCAAAGCTTAAATTAACACTCCGCGGACGCTTTGAATCGATAAAGGGCATTAAGGACAAATTCGCTGAAGGAGCTGAAGAAGATCTTTTCAAACGCGTTTAAAAGGTGCTTTGATGACTGGACTAATCGTTGGCATATGTTTGTATTGCTTCAAATGGAGCCTATTTGGAAGGCGACAAAATAAATTTTGATGATAAAACAATTCCGCGCTTTATTAAACAATTCCCGGTATTTTTTTGACAGAATGTAAATACTTATACAGCTATGGACAGAGAAATAGGGCACTTCCCCATAATAACATATAATGATAATTACTTTTACTGTGACCTAGTCATTTCAGATTATCAAAAAAGCACAATAACAATTCGTATATACAATTTTAAGGAGTTCGAAAAATTGCCGCGCCACAGTTGCTAAAAGCCACTTTCACATAACGAAAATAAACTAAATATCTGTATTTCATGTAATCTTAATTGTCTCTCTCTCTCTCTCTTAGCTTCACAGTCTGTGGTGGACCATAGCTTCATCAACAATCGTCCTCCAATTCAGTCTCTCTCTTACCTCATTTCTCCAATTACGAGTGTTCATCGCTTTTAAGTCCGCTTCTACGTCATCAAACCATCTCTTTCTTGGTCGGCCTCTCTTTCTTCCTATAATTGCACGCAAAGTAAACACCCTTTTTTAATAAATCGTATTACATTTTCACCGCCAATAAGGTTTTCAATTTCATCGTTATAACGGATGCGATAGGTACGTGCCGTGATCAAGCCGAATAGGACCGTTTTGTATGATTGATTTGATTTGATTTTTCTCAATTTGGTTCTTTCGAATCGCAAGAGCTGGTTTATATCATTAACTTTAGGTGTCCAGATTTCAGCACTATAAGTAAGAACCGGACGTATCAAAGTTCTATACCTACATCTTGATTTTCTGCATTCGTGATAAAATCTTTGATCTGAACAATTTAATATGTGCGTAGTACGCCTTATTAGCAGCTATTTCAATCTTAATTGTACCAATTTTATATAATTATGTATAATATTTTTATATATTTATGCGGAAATAAAAAAGTAGATTTTATAAGCAGCGCTTCGCTTGTTTGGCCCTTTACGTTTATTGTCTGGCAAATACCGATAACATTCGATTACAAGAATTGGTGTGTTGGTTGGTTAAAGTGGTGACTCTTCCAGAATCCAACTAGCGCTTCCGCGCCATTTTGTTGCCACATCCTCGTTACCAACTTGTTTAACGGTTATTTACAGCATAACTATATCCAGTCTGTGCGGTTAAGGAACATTATTAGGTTGTTAACGTCTAAGCCAAATAAATTGGTGTGTGACCGATGAAGCTCGTGTTATAAAAGCTGTGACTACCCTTTGAGTCAGACTCAAAATCAGATCGAAAGCACTTGCCAACAAACACAAAAAAAGGAAAAAATTCAAAATAATTGAGACATTTAAAATTTAGTCGCGCAAAAATTTACAGCTGATGAAGCGTAAATTTTCACAGCTATTTCAGTGGTGATCTTCATTTGGGGCCACTACTACCAAACCAAATTTTCTATCCATATTTAGTATACTCGTATGGTGTACTATCATGCATCCGGGTGTGAACCCTGCAGGAAAAACTTTAATTAATCAAAAAATTGTTTGCTCAGGTACTACTTAGTTCTGCTTCGCGCATTACCGACGTGGTGAGTTCGAAAATAATATTTTTTGTTTTTAAATGCAATGAATGTAAGCCATTTTTGTATTCATTTCTTTATTTGTTTATTGAAGTAAGAATTATTCAAGAAAAACAAATTTCATACGCACTATCTCAGATGTTTTAACAAAGAACATAACAATAATCGTAAGAAAAAATATAACTAAACATACCAAATAAAATTATTTAAAGGCATAATTAAGAAGTTTATGGAAAGAGCTTTTACAAGAAGCAGAGTCAATCTCAATAGTTTTTTAAATAGTACTGTGTTGGATCAGAGCTCTCCTGACGGGTGCATTACTGGCATACAGAGTTGTCATAAAGCCAGTATGAAAAAAATCTAAATAACCTAGCGCTTTAAATGGGGTATTAAAACAGATTCGTTTCAGAAGGGAGGAGCAATCCACAACACCTAGAATAACATCAGACACGAAAGATATAGTCAAAATAGATCGCCGACACCGCAAAGACTTCAAATTGATAAGCAGGGATCTAGAATAGTATGAGGGTATGAGAGGGTTATGAAAACGAAGAGAACGTGAAACAAAAACAATGACAACTTTCTGGATACATTCAATTCGAGTTATGTGTAAGGGGTTATGTGTTGTGCGGTCTCCAAACGAAGGATGGATATTCCACTTTGGAACGAACAAATATTGTGTAACACATAGGCTGAAAAGTCCGGGCTCTAAGAGAAAAAACACATTTTTTTGCTCAAAATTAGTTTCATTCGTCAACGTAATTTCCATCAAGAACAATGGAATCATATCAGCGCCGCTCTAACATTTCAGTACCACTTTTTTAGGCCGATTTATCTTTTGCCTCAAAATAGGCCTAAGGCTTCAGCAATGACCTCTTCATTCGAGCGAAATTTCTTACTGTCAAGCAACTTTTTTAGATCTGCGAACAGCCAGCCACTAGTCGCTAGAAGCTAAATCTGGCGAATACGGTGGATGTGGGAGCAATTCAAAGTTCAATTGGACATTGTTTTGCCATCATCAAATTCTCGGGCAATATAAAGCAAACACCTTCTTTTGATTTCTTAACGATGTCAGCGAACTCACGCATCTTCACTTTTCGATCACTCAAAAGGATTTTGTGAACTTTTTTGATGTTTTCTGGTGTTACCGTCTCATTTTGACGGCCACTGCGTTGTGCATCATTACATCATCGGTGTCTCTACGACCACGATTGAAGTCAGCAAACCATCGGTTTCTTGTTGTTTCTGATGGAGCAGAGTCTCCATAACCCTTTTCATGCCATTGCTTCGCATGAACGGTATTTTTTCGCATCTTCAGTCCATGTGTTACAGCGTAAGGACTTGTGCCTTACAAACCCCAATATAGCATAGGATTTCGATATTGTATAATTAATATGGTCAGTATTTTTCAATATTTTATTGACTGATTTTAGACAACAACTAGAGTTAAAAAAGATGTCTTCCAAGGAGAAAAATACTTGGCGAAAGTAATATGGCAGCATTTTAAAGTACTTAAAAGGAGGTGATCAATAGTACATCAATAAAGAACTTTATCAAAATTAATTTGGAACACTTGTGAATCGGATGAGCTTCTTACAATAGAACAAATTTTATGGTCATTTGGGAGACTCCAAAAGAATATGACTGATGATTGTGAACAAAAGATAGGACTCCAAGCAGAGATTTATATTTATTGGAGGTTGGCATTTCGAATCCAATCAACGGAGAGGTATGTAATGGAACCAAAGCAAGCTAACATCTTAGCAAAGATTGATTGCGAAACTCTGTCAAAAGTCTTAGAAAAATTCGAAGATGTAAGGTGGGCCATGTAAAATTTGCTTTTTCAATCAGCTATAAAAAAAAAACTAATCAATATTTTTTCAAACTTTTTTTTTTATTTTGAAGATTGAACATTGTCATTTATGAATGAATAATAATATCGTTCAAATGACTGCCACGACTGGCTTTACAGTAAGCCATTCGATCAACCAAATTTTTAAGCACATTTTCGATTGTTTGGGCTCCAATTTCATGAATGGCAACTTCGATTTCGTGTTTTAAAGCATCAATTGTCTCTGGATGGTTCGCATAGCATTTGTCCTTAACGGCTCCCCACCAAAAATAGTCCAACGGGCTTAAATCACAGCTCCGAGGCGGCCAATTGATATCGGAATTTCGGCTGATTATTCGGTTTTCAAAAATGGTAGCCAAAAGTTCGAGAGTAACTTTGGCAGTGTGACAAGTTGCACCGTCCTGTTGAAGCCAAATGTCGTCCATGTCATCCTCTTCAATTTTTGGAAAGAAAAACTCGTTGAGCATGTCACGGTATCGACCAGAAAACCTTTCTGAACCCTTCGTTTAAATAAAGTTTATATTATCAAGACTTTTTAAATCTCTTAAGAATCGAATATGGGGGCTACTGAATGGTACGCCAATACTATACAGGGTAAAATCTATGATACACTATTGACTGTTGGGATGCGAGCAAGTATACAGTTTTGCTTCCCAGGCATACATACGCCATGTTTGAGCTCTGCTCGATTGTCGAAAAATTTGCATGTCTAAGCAACAACAAAGTTATCGAGCAAAACCAAGGCAAAAATATTTTAAAGGTGTGGCAAGATCAGACCGTTAACGGGCTCTCAGCAAATTGAAAGAATCAGCTGATTGGCTGACGTCTTATGGGTCATGACAGCGGTTCGTTTACGAAAAAAACTGAGATTGTGTTGGTGATATACGAAAAAAATCAATACAGCCAAAACTCGTGATACTTCATTGCCGTCTGAACAACGAGAGAGTGAGAATACATGAAGCGGGCAAAACTCTGCTGCCGAGGCTCATGTGAACGACAATTGGCAAGCTGCAGTTACTCTCACAGTATTTGAGTATAGCTGATGGCCAAACTTTGTAATCTATCATCCTTGGAACAAGCGAGTATGATTATATCTCATAAAGCTGGCATATCTCACTCCATTCAGTGCTGCCAATTCTCTTTTCTGATATTAGGCAAGACTTATTAGATTGTGTACAGACGCGACAATTTTTTTTTTTTGTGGTAACGTGTAACCAATAATTTTTATGCAAAATTATGAAGAGGATGCGCCGTAAATTTTTTATAATGAAAGTTGTTGTTGCAAATCAAGCGGTAATTAGTGTTTCTAGTCGCAACACACACGGAATATTATTTACCATAATTAATTCCAAGCTTCTGAAAAACAATGCCGTGGTGGTAAAAATTTAAAGAAAAATTGGTTCGATATTGACTAGCAGCCAACCAGTTGGGCACTAGTCGATTGCCGGGCATACAGAAATAAACAAACATACCCACATACATACGTAGTATTTATAAGTACAAATACTTAGCAGCCAGTGTAGTTCATGGGGCATTCAGCGCCAACCAACCGTTTTGTGCAAATCGTCGTATTCGTATATTCGTCAAAATTAAGGCAATAAAATCGTCACTTTAATGGTTGAAATTGTTCCGTTGTTGGGTTCAGTTTAGCAGATTAGTTGATCAGAGGCAGTGGCTACGTGTGTTTGATTGCTAAAAAAGCACATATCCACATATCGTCGGTATGAATGCTGCCATTAATGTATTTTTTGTTTTTTCCCCTGCTTTGTTGCTGTTTGTGCCATTTGAATTTTTCTTAATGAATTTGTACTTTCGTTCGTTCGTACGCTGGAAATATTGAAAGGTGAATGGCGGTGTCATATATAAGTACATAAACACGAATTTAATAGACAGCTGCCAACATAACTGAAAGGGTTTTGGCGAGGCCATATCAGTAGTACGAAAATAAAATTTACGTGCATTTAGTTTTTGCAAATCAGTGGTTTCAATGTCATAATCAGCTGATCCCTTTCCACGGATTCCATGAGATCCACGAATTTTCCCTAAATACCACGAATTTCAATCAGAATGTTAACAAAATAGATCACTTTGACAATTGAACCACAAAAGCGAATTGACAATTGAACCACCAAAGCGAATCAAACATATTAGGTGCGCAACTAAGTTCTCGCTGCTTGTTTTTGATGAAAATACAATTTTATTCCGAAAAAATGGTTACAATTACCCATCGCTGGCTACTACTTTTTCCCTTCTTTCTGGTAGATCCCGTATATCTTCGCGGTAAAACTGTTCATCAAGCCATTTTTTGATGTCTTCATATGAATGGAACTGCTGGTCAACTAGACTACGGGCCGTCGATCGGAACATGTGATAATCGGACGGCGCAATATCTGGAGAATATGACGGGTGGGGTAGGATTCCCCATTTCGGTGTTTCCAGGTAGGTTTTAATGGGTTTGGCAACGTGTGAGGCCGAGCGTTGTTAAATTCAAACATTTTTTTTGTGTCATGTTGTGTTGTATTGTAAAGTTTTGACTTTTTTTATAATTTAATTTTATATTTTTTTGTTTGTTTTTATTTTATAAAAATATAGATTATACTGCAACAAAAACTATACAACTTAAAATTTAAAATTCTGCAAAATATGTAACATTTTAATAAATTAATATAATAAAGAAAAAATATAAAATTTGTTTTTATTTAAAATTTAAATTTTTTAAATTAAAAATTTTGAATTCTAACCGAATTTTATGAATTTTTTTAATTTTCTGCAGAAAACTTTTTTTCAATTTCAAATTTAAATATTTTAAATGATTCTGTAAACATCAAAACAACATAAAATTAAAAAATTTTGAATTTTAATTGTAAGAATCATAGCAAGCCATGATTTGTAAGAATCATAGTTGGCCATGTACATTTTGTTCAGCCGTTATTCTGAGTTTTAATATGTACAGTTAGTTGAAATAAAGCAACCGAGCAGTGGAAACGTGCGTCTTCTTTTTCGGTTATATAAAGGTAAAATAACCTTACATTGGTTATGGGCCCAGATCACGTGGGCAATTGCTTTTGTTTCTTTTTTGGGTATCGCGTTGATACGGAAAAATGAGTGCAATCGCAAATATTGAAAAACTTTCCCAGGACAATTACGCGACGTGGTCGGTACAGGTAAAAAGCCTGTTAGTAACATTAGATTTGTGGGAATATGTGGTTGGCGAAAAGCCGGACGAAGAGATTGCACGGGCTCTGGGTAAAAAGTGACCAGAAAGCATTGGCAACAATTACATTGTGCGTAAAATCTAGCGAATTAATACACGTAAAAAGTTGTGCAACTTCAAAGGAAGCGTGGCGGGTTCTAAATTCAATTTATTGCACAGATAGTGCCGCGCGTAAGGTTGCTCTGTTTAAAAAGTTAATACACTTCAAAATTTCCATGCAAGACAAGTCCGCAGCGCGTGTAAATGAGTTTCGTTCAATTGTTGAGGATCTTAGAGAAATAGGAATTGTGGTGCCAGACGATTTCATCTCAATTTTGATTCTCTGTAGTCTCCCTGATGAGATGGAAAGTTTTGTAGTGGCTATTGAAAGCCGGGATACCTTGCCGAAATTCGATGCGTTGGTGTCAAAAATTTTGGAAAGCCGCCAAAATGAAAAGTGTTCAACTCCTGATGAAAAGGTGTTTTTGGCCAAGTCCAAAAGTCGACAAAAAATTGTGTGTTTTAAATGTGGCAAAAAGGGACATATTCGTGCCCAGTGTAAAGTGTCAATGCCTAAAGAAAAAAGAAATGAAAAGGCATGTTGTTTGTTTGAAGAGCGGAAAAATGATAGTGGCACGTGGATTTTGGACAGTGGTGCTAGTTCGCACATGTGTATGAAACAAAGTTTTTTCAACTCAATTGAGCCCAGAAGGCAAGAAATAGTGCTTGCCACGGGAAAAACAATTTATGCGAAAGGTATAGGTACGGTGAGCTTAAAAACGGAATTTATGAACTTAATTTTACATAATGTGTGGTATGTTCCAGAACTAAAATCAAATTTTTTCTCAATTGGCAAAGCCATAGAATACGGTCATTCAATAAAATTTTCGGAAAATTACGCATTAATGGAAACAAAAGAAGGAGAAAGCATGTTAAAAGCAAAGTTAGTCGGTGGTGTATTTGTTGTTAAAATGACAATTAGAAAACCGGTTGAAAAATTAAATGCCTTAATTGAAAATAAAATGTTAGAAAAGTGGCATAAAAGATTCGGACATGTAAATATAAACGATTTGCGAATTCTGTCAAACAAAAATCTGGTACGAGGTTTGAATATAAGTGGCGTTCATAATTATCAGTGTGTAACTTGTGCTGTTTGCAAAATGCGTAGCTTGCCTTACAGTGCATATGGTAGGGTATTATCGGAAAACGTGCTGGACTTGATTCATACAGATCTTTGTGGTCCCATGCGGGTTAAATCGTTGGGGGGAGTCATATTTCATTACATTTATTGATGATTTCTCCCGTTATATGACAGTGTATTTTTTGAAAAATAAATCTGATGCTTTTGATGCATTTAAACATTTTGCTGTGACTGCGGAGACACAGATAGGCCGAAAAATAAAAACTGTGAGAAGTGATAATGGTAAAGAGTTTGCCAATATGATGTTTAAGCGGTATTTTAGTGAAAGGGGTATTGTTCACCAAACTTCAGTTAGTTATTCGCCTCAACAAAATGGCGTGGCTGAGAGAGCGAACAGAACATTAGTGGAAATGGCGCGTTGTTTACTTGAAAGTTCGACATTGCCTCAATATTTGTGGGGAGAAGCCATTAATACATCGGTGTACTTGAGAAATAGAACAATAACTAAAGTGTGGTATAAAAGGAAACCTTCGGTGTCACATTTTAAAATTTTTGGCTGTGACGTGGTGGCTTTAAAGAAAGGGCCATATAAGGGTGGCAAATTCGATACAAGAGGCACTAAACTAAAATTTGTTGGCTATGCCGGAAGTGCTAAAGGCTATAGACTTTATAATCAAAACAAGCGAAGTATTGTTATAGCTCGTGATTGTATATTTTTTGAAACGTCTTTTGAACCAATTTTAATACAAGAAGACGTTAGTGAAGAAGTATCTTTCTACCATGAAATAAAAGAGTCATCTCCATCGGATGATGGCAAGTGCGGTGAAATTCAGAATGAAAGTGTTGTTGAAGAGCAACTCGAAGACAATGGCGATGATGATGATGAGGGGTATTCTTTAGATGAAGAAAACGACCCAGTAGTTACGCGAAAAAGAGGTCGAGGAAGACCAAAATTATTACGAACAGGTACTGTTGGTAGACCAAAAAGACGGTATAATGAAGTAGAGGTTTTAAATTACATTGCTGAGAGTCCTGAAACTGTAGAAGAAGCTTTGTCTTCGCCAGAACGCGAATATTGGGAGGAAGCTATGCAAATAGAGTTCGATTCGCTTACTAAAAATAATACGTGGGTGTTGGTGGACCGACCAAAACATAAAAACGTCATTGGTTGTAGGTGGGTGTTCACCAAGAAGCGAACACCATGTGGTCGTATCGAAAAGTACAAAGCGAGATTGGTAGCTCAGGGGTGCTCCCAAAGGCGCAACATTGATTACACCGAGACTTACGCACCTGTTGTACGACATTCGACCATTCGATTGTTGTTGGCTTTAGCAGCGAAGTACCAACTGGTGGTTAATCATGTCGATGTGGTATCAGCTTATTTAAATGGTGATTTAAACGAAGCCGTCTTCATGGTACAACCAATAGCGTTTGAAAGTTCAAGATACCCCAATAAGGTGTGCAAATTAATTAAACCCATCTACGGTCTTAAACAGGCAGGCCGCGAGTGGAACCAAAAGATCTCCGAAATCCTCACGACTATGGGCTTCAAAAGATGTCAAGCGGATAGTTGTGTATATTTTAAGAGGGAGTATGGTTCCATGTGTCTTATTGGTTTGCACGTGGATTAGACTGGTCCTTAAATGTACTGCATGAAATATTTTGGTGACTTTCCAATGCAGGAACCTCTCAATATAATATTTTTGATAAAAAAAATTATTCCCAAAGTTTCATACCGATAAATTACCGTTATCACGTGCCGCAATGCCACTGAAGTTACGTTGTCAAGGCAATAGTGACGAAATTGTCATACACTGCTGTGTTGCTATTTTGCTATCTTCTGGTTTTCTTTTTACCGTTATCATAATTAGCGTAAAAGAAGCAAGCAATAAAGGGCATATTGACTGCTTTAAATAACACATATGTGTTGTAATTATTTTGCGAATAGTTCCGTTATTCTGTTAGCGTTGTAGTTGCATTAAACATTTTTTAAGCTCCACGCAATTTGTGTGATTCATTATAAGTGAAGTGAAGTGAAGTAAAAATTAAGAGGCATAAATTTGTCATTTAAGAAAAACTTTAAAATGCCGCGACAAAGAATTTATTTAGTAGGTGCAATGAAAAATCAAATTCTTGGCAGCAAGCTGCCTTCTAATCAAGATTGCTTATCTGTTTTATTTAATAATATGCGAAATGTGCGCTTGAATTTGTCAGAAGCGGCAAGTTTAGTGATCGACGAGTGTGAAATATTTTGGCGAAAGGCAAGAATTCCGATCAAAGACAAGAGTGATAGTGTGAAAAAGTTAAAAAAATTGTATGAAGAATGGCGAAATTTAGAAAAAAGCTGTAAACGAAGAACAGATAACCAACAAGGTAAAGAAAAGGCGTTCAGCGAAAAATTAAATAATCTGTTTGACATTGCCCATGCAAATGCTTTGAACATTATGTCTATTGAAAAAGACAAACAGTTTTTAATTGCCCAAAGAAAACCAAATCGTGTAGGTAGTATGCTTGGCATAGATAACAAGATAACTGCAGCAGAAAAACGAAAAGCGGTAACTGAAAAAAAGAAAGAGTTGAAAAAGCAAAAACTTCAAGCTGAAAAGGAAAAAAATCAAACCTACGGTAAGTAATATATTAAATTTATAAAATAGCAATTAAAATACATAAATAAATATTTTTGATTTCTAGTTCCAACTCCCAGATTTTCTTCTTCTGATTCAGAAACTTCTGAAAGAGACAGCGTTTTTGGTGAGGCAGAACCTCGACTTCTCAATACTTGTTCCGATCCTACAGCATCATGGGAAGAACAAAATAATGTATCGCTTGTGCCTGATAATAGAAAACTCCGCAGAGCAAGAAATTTGATTCTGACTGGAAGACTTGCTGCTGCTTTAGATAAATGTCATGTCAGTGATAGAGATGCAGTACATATTTTAAATGCTTGTGTGGAAAGTCTTTCTTTAGATCCAATGGACTTTGTCATAAATCGGTCATCTATTAGACGAGCAAGCCATAAATATCGCAAAGATATAGCAAAAGATATCGAAAGAAATTTTTCAGGCTTAAATGTTGACTTTGCAATAGTGCACTGGGATACCAAATTACTGCCAGATTTGACCAATACGAGTAAAGTTGACCGCCTATCCGTTATAGTCAAAACGCCTGTAATCGAGCAGCTTTTAGGAGTTCCACATATTCCTTCAGGATGTGGAAAAGAAATCTCCAGCGCAGTTTATGGCACATTAGAAAAGTGGTCATTGCAACATAAAGTTCAAGCCTTTGTATTTGATACAACATCTTCCAATACCGGCCGATTAAATGGAGCCTGTGCCATGTTGGAAATGAAACTTGGTCGCAGCATTTTATATCTAGCTTGTCGGCATCATGTTTATGAGTTGGTGCTGCAATCGGCTATTTCAAGTGTAAAACTATTTAAATCTACTGGTCCGGACATTCCATTATTTAAAAAATTCAAAGCTAACTTTTCAAAAATCAATACACAAAATATCTGTGACTTTAGCACAAGCAGTATGTTAATGACATTATTAGAAGGAAAACGCGATGAAATATTACAATTTTGCTTGACAACACTTGAAAAAGAGCACCAACCACGTAATGATTATGAGGAATTCCTTCAATTATCGATAATACTCTTGGGTGGAACACTTCCTAAGGGCAATATCATACGAAAGCCAGGTGCTTATCATCAAGCTCGGTGGATGGCAAAGGCCATTTATAGTATAAAAATATTTCTATTACGGAATGAAGTCGAAACAACGGAAGATGAAAAACAAGCATTATGCAGAATATGTGGTTTTATTGTTGTTAGCTACATAAAACCATGGTTTAGAGCAAACAGAGCAATCGAGGCTCCATGGCAAGATATTTGTCTTTTGAGAAACTTGAATAATTACCTACAAAAAGACGAAACAGTGGTAAAAGCATGTATAATGAAGTTTATAAATCATCTCTGGTACTTGGCAGATGAGGCGGTCGTGTTTTCATTATTTGATCACAATGTGCCAATTAAAGAAAGAGAGAAGATGGCGCAAAAGCTTAAAAATATAATGCAGGATAAACAAAGTGAATCAAAAAATGAAACCGATGTCTCGAAAAAACTTTCTGTTCAATACAAGGACCTGAAAATTTTTTTACAAAAAGACCTTCCAAGTTGTTTAATAACTGAAAATTCAATGAATTTATTTGAACGCTTTAATATAAATCCCGCATTTTTGAATGAAAATGCTGCTGAATGGCATCTTAACCCGAAATATATTGAAGGGAAAAAAATCTTGGACAACATTAATGTAGTCAACGACACAGCTGAAAGGGGGGTGAAGTTGATGGAAGAATTCAACAATTCTTTCACTAAAAATGAAAACCAAAAGCAGTTCGTTCTTCAAGTAAGTAAAACACGTCATACAAAATTTTGTTATTTATTAAAAATTAACGATTTTCATTTATATTATAATTATAGGTTGTGGAGAAATATAGAAAAACTTACCCTAAACACACCAGAGAGGCTATGAGTGTCGACTTCAGTAACAAAAATAACAAGTGAACTAAGTTTTTATTCAAAAATTATTTGAATTTCTTTTTATTTATGTTTTTTTTTTTTTAATGAGAATTTGCATCAAATAAAAAAGCAAAACAAAACATATCGTCAATTTTTCATATATCTTTTCTAAGTATGATTTCAATGGCATTGCGGCACGTGATAACGGTAATTTATCGGTATGAAACTTTAGGAAATATTTTTTTTTATCAAAAACAACATAATGAGAGATTCCTGCATTGAAAATTTTGATTTCGAAAAATAAGGACCACCCTAACGTGGATGATATGCTGTTAGCTTGCTCTAATGCAGGGCAGACGAAAGTTATTTTAAAGCAGCTAAATGAGTTTGTTGAAGCTGTAGATAAAGGGCCGGTATCGTTTTATTTGGGTATGGAAATAGAGAGAGATGCATCTACTGGCGCAATATCAATTCATCAAGAACATTATGTGAATCAACTTCTTAAAACATGGGGAATGGACTCATGCAAGTCGGCAACTACACCTTGGGTTGATGGCACGGTACTCAAGAAGTGTGAGAAGCAGTGTAACGATATTGGCGCGATGCGATACCAAAGTTTAATTGGAGGGTTTATGTACCTGGCGGTAATATCTAGGCCAGATATCGCCCATGTTGTATCTAAATTATCACAATTTAATAATCATCCACATGAAGAACATTTTAAAGCCGCGAAGCACGTGTTACGATATTTGAAGCAGAGTTCAGTAGCGAAAATTACTTATTCATCTACAGGCGAAAATTTGGTGTGCTACACAGATTCCGACTGGGCTGGTGACGTATCTGATCGCAAATCATACAGCGGTTACGTAGTATTCATGTCTGATGGTCTGGTTTCTTGGGAATCAAAAAAACAGTCTATCGTTGCCCTCAGTACAGATGTTGTTTTTCTTCGAGCGTTGTTGCGTGAAATGGGGTATGACGAATACGTAAATGAACCTACGAACATGTATTGCGATAATCAAAGTGCACAATTTTTGCTGAAGAACCCGATGGTGCACAAGCGCAGTAAACACATAGATTTAAGATTTCATTACGTCCGTGAGTTGTTTGAAAAGGCCGAAATCGAGGTACATTTTGTAAATTCTGATGCAAATGCACAGATATAATGACTAAATTTTTAAAGAAATTGAAACATAACAATGGACGTAAATTGCTAAAGCTTACAATGTAATTAAAATGTACTCAAAAGTAGCAATATTATTATTACAGTTTTGTCGTAATGAAAATATTAAAATACGGAAAATTTTGAAAAATATAATTTATAAAATAACTGGGTTGAGAGGGAGAATTGTAAGAATCATAGCAACCCATGATTATAAGAATCATAGCAACCCGTGATTGTAAGAATCACAGCAAGCCATGATTTGTAAGAATCATAGTTGGCCATGTACATTTTGTTCAGCCGTTATTCTTAGTTTTAATATGTACAGTTAGTTGAAATAAAGCAACCGAGCAGTGGAAACGTGCGTTTTCTTTTTCGGTTATATTAAGGTAAAATAACCTTACATTAATCAGAATTTTATAAATTTTTTAATTCTCTGCAGAATTTTAAATTTTAAGTTCTATGGTTTTTCTTGTAGTGTAAACTATATTTTTATAATATAGAAAAAAAAAAAACATAAAATTAAAATATAAATAAAAAAAGTAAAAAAAAATATAAAAATAAATAAATAGTCAAAACTTTATAAAACTTCGCGCTACTATTATTGCGAACACAAGTATATATTGTATGTCTACCTTCCTTTGCTGCTCCACCGCATATTTATTTATGCCAACAATACGTGACTTTTTCACTGCAAGACAAATTAGTTTTGAGCTACTCCTCAACTTAAGAACTACTCCGTCCACGTCACAATAAATTCCGCCTAATATTTGTACAAATTTAAATGATACACAACTTTTATAAATAAACTCCAAGATTTGATTACCCGTTCTTGGAAATATTCTTCTTTTATCTTTGTGTACATTTTTGTAAAAAAAAAAAAAATCTGTGCATGCGCATTCTCCTACAACTCAATCAAGCGACTGCCAGTTAGACAATTTAAAGGGAAAGTTCAATGATAAATAAACAAATGATGGGATTCACAAAGTTCAACACACTTTACCGAAAAAAATATGAAATTATTTCTGTGTTTATGCTTTAGGGATGTACTCACATAAGACTATCGGCTTTCTACTTCTAAAACTAGGAAGGAACTAGTAAAGGATCCTACGGTTTTTGAAGGGGACAAATTTCAAAATTATTATCGAAAAAGAAGTAGAAGAAATGGTGTAAGGGCTTCAATTTTAACTATTTGCTTATTTATTTTGTATGTTCCTATATTTTTTTTATTAAAATATGGTTCATTCCAATAATAAATAAGATAACAATCCGAGTTACAAACTTTGTACAAGATTTATAGAAAGTACACAAATTTCTATCAAAACCTCTATTTTTTCTTTTTTGCCCTTTTAGTTTTTTAGTCCATTAGATTTAATATAACAAAGTCCAATATTTAAGTCATTTAAAATTTTCTTTGATTTTTCATCATGTCTTCCATTGAAGATGACTGCTCGACATTTCTTTTTTATAAGAATTTCGAGGGGTATTTTTTCTTTTCAAAGATCGATTTCGATGCGTCAATGTTACATTCCCAGTTATGAATGTTATGAAGATGTCCCTAATACCCATTTAACATTAAATATTAAATATTTACTTACATATTTGTTGAAATAATAAAAAAATAAATCTCG
This sequence comes from Anastrepha ludens, assembly GCF_028408465.1. NCBI lineage: Eukaryota > Metazoa > Arthropoda > Insecta > Diptera > Tephritidae > Anastrepha > Anastrepha ludens. Next base: position 18,102,385 of record NC_071499.1, read on the forward strand.
ATGTCGATGTGTTCACAAACTAAAAAAAACATTCAGGTGAAGATAAGAATAAAGAGGATCAAAACTTCAACTTGTAAATGAACAAAAAGCGTATTGTAATGAGCCAAATGCAGTTTTTTTACATCAGCGCACTGGAGCATACATACATACATACATACGTATGTATGTGTAAACTTGTACGTACTCGCGTGCACCTAACAGCAATGCGGAAAATGCCTGTGCAAATGCTTACGAGTTTTCGGTCACTAGGCGAGTCGAGTTTATGCCACGGACTGCGTTATGAATTTCGATATGGATTACGTGCCGCAGTCAGAAAGATGAAACGCCAAGTCAACGGACCCACAGACAAATAAATAAAGCGATATGTAAATATGCGGCAATATGTACTTTAAACGAACACACGGAGATATGGGCACGTAAAGTAGTATATGTGAATACTATGAGCGTCAAAAATGAGTCGACAGCTTTGAAGTTTTTGTAAGGAAATCATAAAATTTACGAGGTGAAGTCTAAAATAAACAAGACTGGTGTCATTAAAATGTTTTTGATGACGTCATCTTTTTAATGAGTTAGGACGTTACAAGTTACATCCCTAGCTGAGTGCCAGTGGAAGCTTGGTTGCATTCGGTTCAGTGGAAGCGAAGTTATTGCGTCTAAAGAGTCAGAATGCTAGTGTCATCGGTACAAAAATGAGTCTCAAACAAAGAGCTAATATTTTAAAATCGGTAAAACGTTTACCGAAACATTTGAATTGATGAAACAAGTTTATGGCGATGACCGTCTATATCGTCCCAGAGTTCATGAGGGGTTTACAAGTTTCAGAGATGGTTGTGAGTACATAAATGAATGAAGGACAATGAACAGACACCCAAAATCAGTAATCACCGAAAACCCCATCAAAATCTTTCGTAAATTTATCAAAAATGAACCAAAATCATAGCTGAAATTCATGAAATCGGAGTTGAATATCTACAAAATATCGATTGATCTCATTTCAACTGATCATTTGGCCTAACGAAAAGTCTATGCACGTTTCATTAAGCACAAGTTAACGGAGCACCAAAAATTGCTCAAAATTCAACACTCGAAAAACCTCATTAAAGAGGCAAGAAAACACGAGAACTTCCTTTACAACATTGCAACTGGGGATGAAACATGGTGTTCCCAGCATGAACTTGAAACTAAGCGTCAAAGTGGCGAATGGAAGGCCCCAGACAAGCCACTACTCAAAAAATCGCATTCGGAGAAGTCAAAAAGCAAGTCGATGCTTATTTGTTTTTACGATTCCAAGGGAGTTGTTCACAAGGAGTTTGTGTCAACAGGCCAAACCGTCATTGAAATTTTCTATCTTGGCATTTTGAAGCATGAAACCATCGCATTCGTCAACTTTGCCCTGAATACCGCGAACGAGGAAACTGGCGCTTATTGCATGATAATCGATTGCATCTCATCGATCTACTCTTGTGACTGATTTTTTGACTAGAAATCATATTTTAACCATCAATCACTCACCGTATTCGCCTGATATGGCTTTCGGTGACTTCTACATATTCGGAAAATTGCATTTGGTCATGAAAGGAAATCGTTTTGCGTCCGTAGCGGCCATCCAAAAGGCTTGTTCCGACATCCTGAAGGGCATTCCCGTCAATGACCGGAAACACTCTTTCGAAAAGCTTTTAGATCGCGCAAAACAGTGTATCGAGGCCAGAGTAGACTATTTTGAATAAATAAACCCAAAGTCATCAGAACAAAGCTCCTGTCGTTTCTATTTTAGCTCAATTTTGTTGATTTTGGACTTCACCTAGTAGTTCTTGACCGCTCCATACAAACAATTTGTATAATTAGGGATCAATTTCTGGTCTATGTGCGATCTACAGGATCAGCCAGATCTGACCTAACTTGACCTTCTCCATATAAAAAAAAGTCGTGAATTCCTTCATTCACATAGCATTTCCAAAACACTTCTCAGGTGTAGTCGCACTTCTGACGCTCATCGTCTGTATGTAAGTTTGTAAGTGTACACTTGATCAGTGATCTCAATGTTTTTAGCTCTTTTTTTTCTTACTATTGGTCTCATCTACACACTTTTGGGCTCATTCGTAAATATCAGATATCGCTTTGTGCTGTTTGCGGTACGTTTTGGCAAGATAAAATCATGCGTTTGTATTTCAAATACTTTACTTGAGCCGCCTGAACGAATACCTTTTTGTGATTTTTCTTGTTTAGTCTGAATGGGTGACGGCGCATGATTGCCGCCAATGGTGCACGATTTGTATTTGTTTTTGCTTTCAAGGCGCATAAAGTTGTGTATGCATAAATTTATTGCAGTGCATCTTCAGGCACAAGCCGTACAAATATAAACAAAATATTTGATTTCACTAAGCTCAGGCGCGAAGGGACCAAATAAGTATCCATCTATCGGTAAAAGTACACTTTAGGTTCAAATTAAACTTTTTGAAATCTGAAATGAACACGAAAAATTAAGATAAGCACAAAATTGTTATGGACGCAACAGAAATGCTGCTAAATTTATAAAAAAATATGCACCTTAATTGAGGCAATTAAATGAAGTTTTAACTTGAGTTATCGACTTTGATCTTCACACTTGATTAAATTTACTCCATTAGCATTTGACAACATTTGATGATATTTTCATTTTGTTTTTAAGAAAGTGGATGAAAATTTAACCTTAAAATAAACTTTGTGTTCTTCCAGGTGACCTCGACCATTTCTGCGTAGTTGTGCACACTTTTCCATTAGCCGTGGAGATCCTCAACTTCTTTCTCTTCTTAATTGGCGCGACAAACACTTTAACAACCCGTGCCAGTCGTTTTTTTCTCGTGCTAACTGGTGCCAGTTTGAAACCCCAAATGAAGACAAGCCCTTCTCTGCTGCTACCGCATCGAATACTTTCAGAGCCGGAGCGTTTGTATCCATTCGGACGACATGACCCAGCCAACGTAGCCGCTGGATCTTTCTTCGCTGCGTTGTGTCTATGTCGTCGTAAAGTTCATTGTTCCATCGCTTGCAATGTTCGCCGTCACAACGCGCAAAGGTACATTTAAAACTACTCCGTAGAATCTTTCTCTGAAACACTCCCAGGGATGCCTCATCGGATGTTGTCATCGTCCACGCTTCTGCGCCATACGTTAGGTCGGGCATGCTGAGAGTCTTGTAGAGTGTTAGTTTTGTTCGTCGAGAGAGGACTTAACTGCTCAATTGCCTACTTAGTCCAAAGTAGCACTGGCCGGTAAGAGAGATTCTACGTTGGATTTCAAGACTGACATTGTTATCGGTGTTAATTCTGGTTCCTAAATAAACGAAGTCTCTTACAACCTCGATATCACTACCGTCAACAAGTGACGTGGGTGCCGATACGCGAGTGCGTCGACTGTTCGTGTTATGACTATATTTTTAAGATATTAAACTGTATGAAAATGCAAAAAAAAATCAATTTTTTTTTAATTCTGACTCCTAACGCCTTAAATAAACAGGAAACATAAAACAAAATTAAGTTTTACTAATTTGAAATGTGCGCAGTATTTGTAAGCCCTGCCGAGTGTCCTACATTGTGAGCGTAAAAATCTATCTATCTATATATATAAATGTGAAAATCTGTCCCTATGTTCGCTTATAACTCGAGAATGGCTGAACGGATTTATCTTATCTTGGTCTTGAATTATTCGTGGAGGTCTAGGGAAGGTTTAAAAGGTGAGAAAAATTCGAATAATTGCCGGGAAAATGGTCAAAACGTGGACCCGGGTAACCTTCGGATGTGTATATACAATATGGGTATCAAATGAAAGCTGTTGGTGAATGCTTTAGTTCAGAGTATTTTTCATGCCGCTCCGTGTCTAGGGTCTCGAGATAGAGACCAAAACGTGGACCCTAAAATGTGTTTGTACAATATGAATATCAAATTGAAGCTGTTGGTGAATGCTTTAGTACAGAGTATTTTTCATGCCGCTCCGAGACTGGGGTCTCGAGATATAGGTCAAAACGTGGACCCGGGTAACCTTCGGATGTGTATATACAATATGGGTATCAAATGGAAGCTGTTGGTGAATGCTTTAGTTCAGAGTATTTTTCATGCGGCTCCGTGACTAGGGTCCCGAGATAGAGACCAACACGTGGACCCTAGAATGTGTTTGTACAATATGGATATCAATTGGAAGCTGTTGGTGAATGCTTTAGTACAGAGTATTTCTCATGCCGCTCCGTGACTGGGGTCTCGAGATATAGGTCAAAACGTGGACCCGGGTAACCTTCGGATGTGTATATACAATATGGGTATCAAATGGAAGCTGTTGGTGAATGCTTTAGTTCAGAGTATTTCCATCCGCTCCGTGACTAGGGTCTCGAGATAGAGACCAAAACGTGGACCCTAGAATGTGTTTGTACAATATGGATATCAAATGAAAGCCGTCGATAAGTGCTTTAATGTGGGGTAATTTTCATACCTATTGATGACTAGGGTCTCGAAATATATGCCAAAACGTGGACCCGCCGTGTCTTTAAACCGAATTAAACCAAACTTACACACATTGTTAAGTAGGTATTGAAGATGATTTCCGTATAGTTTGAATACCTATTGGTAGATAGGGTCTCGAGATATAGGTCAAAACGTGGACCCGGGTAACCTTCGGACGTATATGTACAATATGGGTAGCAAATGGAAGCTGTTGATGATTTCTATAGTATAGAGTATCTTTCATACCGTTCCGTGACTAGGGCCTCGAGATAGAGACCAAAACGTGGAGCCTAGAATGTGTTTGTACAATATGGATATCAAATGGAAGCTGTTAGTGAATGCTTTAGTTCACAGTATTTTTCATGCCGCTCCGTGACTAGGGCCTCGAGATAGAGACCAAAACGTGGAGCCTAGAATGTGTTTGTACAATATGGATATCAAATTGAAGCTGTTGGTGAATGCTTTAGTTCAGAGTATTTTCCATGCGGCTCCGTGACTAGGGCCTCGAGATAGAGACCAACACGTGGACCCTAGAATGTGTTTGTACAATATGGATATCAATTGGAAGCTGTTGGTGAATGCTTTAGTTCAGAGTATTTTTCATGCCGCTCCGAGACCAAAACGTGGTATTGAATAAATAAATAAATAGTATGAGAATAAAGAAATAAATAATATGAAAACCATATCTTTTCTGTTCTAAACCATATCTATTCTATTTTAGTGTGCCCAGCGAAGCGGGCCGATCCAACTATGAGCACAAATCTACCAAGCACATATTGGCTTTTTTCACTTCCGGCGACAATTCCTCCCCAGCTTAATAAAAACCAGCTTGTTCTTATACCAGTTCTACCAGGCTCTCAGAAATGCCCTGGAAGTGACAGCGGAAACATTTTACCCCTATTTTAGCATCTTTCGCCTGAGGCATAGGCTACATCTCCGAGGCAAAATTGTTCACATCAGGTACGCAGAAATGCACTGAAAGTTACAGCGGAAAAAAATTTCGGAGTAGGTTTGCATCCTGCGCCTGAGCATAGGCTATACACCCAATGAAAAAATTTTACGCATCCTCAGCTCAACAAAAATTTGATTTCTGCCATTTGGCCAGTTCTATCAGGATAGCAGAGATGCTTTGAAAATGACAGCGGAAAATTTTTCCCCAATATTTTTGCATCCTGCGCGTGAGAATTACAGTGAATTCGTTCACATCACCAAAATGGATTTAGGTAGTAAACTTAGACCAAACCTACTAGGGGCGCAGAAATCTACAGTAGGGGAAAAAAAATATTTCTAAAATAGCAAATAATTGATATAAGGATACACACATTTCGTTCAATATTACATTTCACGTGATTTAATTCTTCACATCCGGATTTTCCTCCCCAGCTTAACAAAATCAGCTTGGTCCCCAGATAGGCAACTTATACCAGATGTATCAGGTTCGTAGAAATGCCCTGAAAGTGATATCGGAAACTTTTTGCCCCTATTTTAGCATCGTACGCCTGTGTATAGGCTACACTCCCAATGAAGACATTTTTCATATCCGACTCTTTCCTCAGCTCAACAAAAATTGATTTCGGTAGTCAACTTCGGCCAGTTCTACCAGGATAGCAGAAATACCCTGAATGTAACCGCGTACAATTTTTCAGAATGTTTTACTAATCCTGCGCCTGAACATAGGCTACAGGGAATTTTTTCACATCACAAAAATGAATTTCAGTAGTAAACTTAGACCAGTTCTACGAGGCGCACAGAGATGTACAGTAGGGGGTGAGAAAAGCATTTCCTTCAATATTTTACAACAAATAAGCGGACGTGATTTTTCGTTCATATTTCAAGTATTTCCTCTGAGGATGGGCTATATTACCATGGATACACATTTTGCGTGGAGTAGTTCGCGGATCCGATAAAATTCGATTTCCTGGTTCCACCTGTTCCACCTTAGGCCAATTTAAAAGGCTTACAGAAATGCAACTCTTAGGCACTGGTGGAAATAGTTTTTTCTATATATTCGAGTGGGCTTGACTTGAGCTTTCACTATAATTTTGTGTTTAAGAACTTGAAACGCAGCAGCCAAGCGGTTTGCCGGCAATCGATTTTTGTACTCGCCACGCATTCCTGCATGCATTTTCTGCTTTCGTTTGATCTCCGTCTAACAGTTGGTTTGGCGAGATTTCCTATTATTTTTTTTTATGTGTTTTTTTTTTCTATTTCTATTAGCACTGTTTTTTACTTACCAAATAAGATCCATAAGAAAAAACACGTTATGTTTTTAGTACTGAAATTCAGTTGTTCTTCTTTATTCAAATGTTCGACTTTCATAATAATTAACTTAATAGTATTTAATTATAAATGTGTGTGTGTATATTTAAAATGTATATACTTATTACTGCCATAAGTTCTGTTACAAGATTTACAAAGCAATAAATAGGCTCATAAATTTTAAATTGAACGTTCACGTCATTCCATTCTTTTGCACAAATTTTGTAAATATTAAAAAAAAAAATCAATTCAGCTCAGTTTAAAAATTCGATGGCTGTGAAAATATGCTCTTTACCTTGGAAGAAGTCAAAAAATGGCAGAGGCTATGCAAGCGCAAGGCATGAGGTGCAAAATATTGTACCAAGGATCTGGACAGGTCATCATCCATCATCCAGAAAATGCTCGTTATGCTTTGGAGATTAGTACCCCGTAAAGGCGTCACTTCCTCATTTACATTTTTGTGAAAAGAACATAAAAACTGAAGCAAACGTGTACCGAGAAGATACCATGGAACGCGTGGTGCAGCATTAAACAGGAACCCTGCCTTAGTTACGATCTTTGGGTATTTCGAAAAACTTCTAATCAAGCAGAGTAGTTCAGCTGTCATTTCTGAGGAATTTTGGCCCTTGAAATTTTTGGATTTAAATTATCAGCACTACAACTTTCTGAGTAATATCGGCCAGCAATTGCAGTGTATGGCCTGCCAACTTCATCGCTGAAATTTGGAAAGCCTCAAGCGAGCACTTACAGCCAGAACAGCTGCATGCTCGCTCCCTTTAACTCTCCGTTGGACATCTTTTCTAAAACCTTCGATTGGATAACTAGTCCCAGCCTTTTTTTCGTCCTGTTCGAGGATCCTTTTTAAAAGGACTTATCGATAAATCGATAGGAAATTCAATTTAGGAAGTTACATACCTGGAAGCTCAAGCCGTTAGCCATAATAGAAATATCTTAAATTCAATTCAGAAATATGGTTAAAATTAAACAGGTTGTCTGGCCATACCCAGATGCTCAACGGATGGTTAAGAGCATTCGCACGACTGTCGGTTATAAGTCCGGAACGGTCCAGATTTATATCCAGCCAAGGACTGTCTATTCAGCAGCATTCCTCAAACACGCATGGGCCATATTTCTGATACAAAAACAACAAAACCACTATTTAAGTGCCTCTCCTAATGCCGTGTTCATACAGGGAGACTTTTGTTGCTTCAACTTTGCGAATTCTCTCTTGGTGTTGTCCGTGCAGTTCACACGGGCAAGCACCAAGCACAAGCACCTTAGTGCACCACTCTTTCCTTCATCTTCCTTTCTCCCACAATTTAAGAGTTGTTTCAACAAAATTTGCCCTGTGTGAATGCGGTCTAAGGCAAAAGGTGAACGTTTTGAATAATTTTATATGGTGTTGCATTTTGCATTGCATTGCCAAGTTTTCATGTTCTTTTCTCAAAGAATTCTTTTCTTATGTTCTTTTCTCAAATCTTTCTTTTCTTATGTTCTTTTCTCAAACTGTTGCATTGTTTGGTCAGCCTATACAAAAAGTGAGGTTGCGTCTGGTCCAGCTGAATTTAGGTTAGATTATGGTGGTAGTCGGTCGACGTACGATCAACTCACTTAAACTTTACAGGTCCGTTGTGATGCCAGTGTACGCCATGGGGCCCTCATTTATTTTGGTTTATTTTTCTGTATTTTTTTATTCTTTATTTTTATTTTTGTTTCTTTGTTATTTATTTTTTATTTGTTATTTATTCTTTTATTTATTTATTTTTTTCTTTGAACTTTTTATTTGTATTTGTTATTTTATTTTTTTTTGTTTTCTTTATTTCACTTTTTTTATTTATATTTATTTTTTTATTATTATTATTTTTATTTTCCTTTTTATTCTTTTTTTATTTTTATTTATTTTTGATTTGTTGTTATTTTTTCTTTTTACTTTTTTATTTATATTTACTTTTTAATTATTATTTTTTATTTATTTCATATTTAGTTTTTTTATTTATTTTTTATATTTTTTTGTTATTTATTTTTTCTTTTCATTTTTTTTTATATTTATCTTTTTGTTATTATTTTTTTTATTTTTTATTTATTTATTTATTTTTATTATTTTTTTCATATTATTCCATTATGGGTTGGAGCAAAGTGTAATACGACGCGTGCCGGGGAGGTTGACCAGCCTGGCTGGGCACCCAGATTAAAAAAAACCCAGTCGCGCGCAAGTTCATGAAAATAATTGTGCGTAAATTTTAATACTAACAAACAAACAAAAAATAATTGCAAGTCGATCTAAGAGCGAACGCTCCTTAAATTTGAAAAATCGTTCCACTTCAATTTGCTGTGTTGTAACAAAACTTATGGCACTTCTAAGTATTTACCCTCCTTTTAACAACAAAATAGCAGATCTCATTTTCACGCATTCTGCCGTAAGTTCCCGACAGACAACCCATTTCTTGTTACCTCCACGCTTTCCACTAAATTTATAACTGTATTGCTTGCTTTTGAGTCTTCATTTTTATATATTTATTTGTATGTCAAATAATTAAAATTATAACTAGAAAAGTAAAATAAAAATTTAATTATAGTAAATATAATATTTAAAAAGCGCTTAAAAACTATAGCGAAAAAACTTGTGCTTACATAGTAAAGAATACATTGTATATTTCTATAAAAAAAATTAGTCGAATTCCTCGTTTCGTATTAACATTCTAGTACCGAATTGTTTTTTTGCATTGAAAAAAAAAATCAAAAAATTGTGCTAAAATTAAATATGTAACTAATTTTTTTATTATTAAATTATCAAAAAAGGTATGCTAAATGAAATCGCTTACATTTACGGAGCAAAAAAAATGTATTTTTTCAAAACAAAAAATCCATTAAATTAATTTAAAAGTATAATTTTCGTGTAGTATACGCAATTTTGCATAAGCAGTATTTTTGTTTTTGTAGAAGCAGTATTCGTTTCTCTGTCAAAGTGTGTTTAAACGTTATTTGCGCTCTTTAACCATTATTGGCGCTGCTTGTTAGTTTAGATTTATTGTTGTTATTATTATTATTGTTTATTTTTCACTATCCTCTCCCAATGTCTTTAAAGTTTACGTTCCATACTTGAACTTCCCTCATCAACATTCATTCCGCCTGTACGCCCGTCTGGCATGCATTTTTGCATGCACTCGTAAATTGCTAGCAGTATCAATTAAATTCATAAATTTCTTAAACAATGATCACAACTCTTATTAAATATTTGTATAAAAAAAATTGAATTCTCATTTATGATAGTGCTTTCAACTTCTCGTTTGTTTGTTGTCTGTTTGATTTAAGTGTTTGTGTGTATATGAAAATATGTGTGGCTCTCTGTCACAAACAGTATACATATGTATGTGTATGTACCTATGTATGTATTGTTGTTTCTACATTTTTACAAAAATACATTTTGTCATCACTTTTGTATTTATTTTCCGGTTTTTATCTTCATTAGCAAAAAACTAACAGATTCATAAGATTCTTTTCCTTTTACTCCTATAATTAATTTCTATTTATTATTATTATTATTTTTTTTTTTTTTTTTTGTGTAAAAATCTTTTATTTTTTTGATAAAATTTTTTCATTGTAAAAATGCTTGAACTATTTGTATGATTTGTCTCTTTTACTTTAGAATGTTAACTTTACAATTTTTCGATTTGTAGGCAATTTGAATGGAGTGTTGTTGTTACATATGTATTCATAGTCGATATTTTGTAGACTTTGCTGTTTCATCGTTTTTATTTTTTTTTTGTTTTTGCTTTTGTATAGAATTAAAATGATATAATTACTTCTTATTGCTTAAAATATTTATTTGTATACAAAAAGACAAATATCAGAAATTCGCAATTTCACAAAATTTAAACAAGAATTGGCGTGTCACAAAATCCGTTTCGTCTTCACTTCGTGCATAGCACTTAAAATGCATATTACTCAAATAATACAAAAAGTGTTTTCCAATAGCGGTCCTCTCTCAGCAGACAATGGCAAGCTGTTGAGAGTATTTCAGAGTGAGAGAAATCCTCACAAACAGAATGAACTGTTATTCGGAGGGGACATAAAACTGTTAGCCGCTCCACTTGTGCAAAACATCATTAGGCACACCACAAATAGGAGAAGGCTCTAAGCGCCAATTATACACCTACATATATATATATATGTATATCATAAGGCGAAAAAAAAAATTCGCAGATTATTGTGACATGCCAATTTTTGTCTGGTTTGCGGTCCAGGAATCTCATTGTGCTTGTGTGTATACAAACAACTCGAAATTGTTTGTGTGTCTACATAGGCTATTTATTATTTTAAGTGTGCGCTTGTATATTTGTGTATCGTTTGTTGTTGTTGTTTTTTTCTTCTTTTTTTCTTGTTGTTGTAATATAGATATGTATGTAGTTTGTATGTGGCATTCATGTATGTTTGTATGTATGTATAAGTGCTGGAGGATGCTGAAACATCTTAGTTTAGTATTCAGTGGCACTGACGTTGCGATTCGCAAGAGAAAATTGGCTGTAATGAGAAGAAGGTAAATTGCAATTAGTTACGGAATTAAACAGTTATAAAAGATGTTTTCAAAAAAAAATTATTTATTTTCTTAATAATGTAAAACTAATAAGAATAATAATAATGTGGAGGGAAGAGTGGCGTGGGAATAATAATGTAATAATAATAATAATAATAATACTAACAATAATGTGGAAGAACATGAAACGTACAAATATCTTGGACGCAAACAAAGTACAAAAATAGACCATTCCCCTTGTTGCGAAAGTCACTTTGGCTACCCATTTCGCATTTTCTCATCTCTCCGTTTTTTTCTCATTCCCCAATCAACACCTGTCAAATAGTAGCAAATTTAGTTCCTTTCTATTTAGCCGTTGACGAAAGCGCATGGGCCGCTTAGGAGCTTAGGAAAAGGATTTTAACTGTGCGTGACACTGCCGTCATCAACACCTCTATTAAAAACAAACTTTCACTGCAATACAAAAGATGCCTTGACCAGATACTTAAAACATACATAACTAAATTTCAATAATCTCTATAAAGCAATCAACACCTACGCCATACCAATGATCACACACTTCTTTGGAATAATAAACTGGACAAAAACTGATGTTGACGACCTGAAAAGAACAACAAGAAAACAGCTCGCCAAATATAGAAAACTTCACCCCAACTCATGCACGCAAAGACTTACAATACCAAGACTAGAAGGAGGAGAAGAATTCATTGATATCCAAAGCTTTTACAATAACAAAATCTCAAAATTAAGACAATTTCTCTACACCCACACATCCGATCTACAAAACACTGAAATTACAATCACCTAAACAACAGTTGAAGAAGAGAGAGAAGCGTGAGCACAGAAACAGTTATATGGAAAACACTTACACCTTATGGAAGACCCAAATATTGACAAAATTAAAATTATTAAATATTAAATAATTAGGTTATTGGATAAAGGTCGGTTCGAATCTCGGTGAAAGATCAAAAATTAAGAAAAAGTTTTTTCTAATAGCGGTCGCCCCTCGGCAGGCAATGGCAAACCTCCGAGTGTATTTCTGGCATGGAAAAGCTCCTCATAAAAAATATCTGCCGTTCGGAGTCGGCTTGAAACTTTAGGTCGGTCCCTCCATTTGTGGAACAACATCAAGATGCACGGCACAAATAGGAGGAGGAGCTCGGCCAAACACCGAGAAAGGGTCGCCAATTATATATACATACATATATATATATATATATTTAGACTCTAATGCTTTTTAATAAAAGTTTAATTAGTTATACAACGAAACCCATATAAATAAATTGTTCAAACTTTATGCAAAAATTTCATAATTTTATACAAAATTTAAAATTTTTTTATCAGCTTTTTAGAATAACTTTTACTATGCAGTTTTAATGCATGCCCATGCAATTTTAGTGCAACAAAATGCAGGTTGTAAGTAAAGGGTTTTCCAAATACAGGTGCTATCTATCGTTATCGAGAGATGAATCACGTTTTTTTATGGCCGGAATTGGATGGTATTGATCTGCACAACGTTTATTTTCAACAAGACGGCGCTACGTGCCACACAAGCAGCGAAACCATTGATCTTTTACGGGAAAAGTTTCCGGACTGTGGTGTCTCTCGAAGAGGTGGTCACAATTGGCCACCGAGATCTTGTGATTTAACACCTTGTGACTTTTTTCTTTGGGGCCACGTGAAAGAGAAGGTCTACGCCAACAGTCCAGGGTCGATTCAAGACCTCAAAGATGGAATTTGTGAGGACATAGGGCAACCACTTCGCAATTCGGTTATGGAAAATTTCATGAAAAGAATACTGTCCTCTAAAAAAATTTTAAATTTTTAATCAGTGTTTTAGAATAATTTTTGCTATGCAGTTTTATAGACAATTAAAATTTAGTGCAATAAAGTGCAAGTTGCAAGTGGCTATGAAATACTGCTGATTTTTGACAATTTTTTTTGGCTGACAGTGCCGCTCATTTACTACCGTGGCCAAAAAGTAAGATGAATTTATTTGTCAAACTTCGCGGGAATAAAATTTCGCTCTAGTTATTTTTTTCATGAGTTGGCAGCACTGTTAATAACATCTGGGCCAACTTTCATGTGAATGTCATTATCAGTAATATATTTACGCTTGTGTTTACCAAACGACCAAGAGTGCATTTTTCGATTTTTACAATGTCTGATTTGATTGAGCAGAGAAGTGCCATCAAATTTTGTTTGCGGAATGAAATTTCGGCTACGGTAACGTTTAGCATGTTGCAGAAGGCATTTGGTGATTCGACCATGTCGCAGAAAAATGTTTATAAGTGGTATAAAGACTTCAAAGAGGGTCGAGAACGTGTTGATGACTTGGAGCGCTCCGGACGACCATCGACGTCAACAGATGACCAACACGTCAATAAAGTGAAGGAGTTAGTGCTCAAAAATCGTCAGTTGACTGTTGAAGACCTTACTGATATGATCGGAATATCAGAAGGATCTGTGAAAACCATTTTGAAAGACCGTTTGGGCCTACGAAAAGTCAAATCTCGTTTGATACCGAAAACTCTCAATTTCTTGGAAAAAAGTCGTCGCGTTGATGTGTGTGAAACAATGCTTTCAGACTATCAGGACAAGCTGAAATGCATCGTTACGGGAGATGAGACTTTGAGTTATGCTTACGACCCTGAAACAACCGACCAATCAAGCGAATATCGTGCTAAAGGCGAGGCCAGACCGAAAAGAGCATGTCAAAGTCGTTCAAAAATAAAGGTCATGATGACAGTTTTTTCGATTTTCGTGGTGTGGTGCACTATGAATTCCTTCCACCTGGCCAAACTGTTAATAAGGAATATTATTTGAGCGTTATGCGTCGTTTAGGTGAAGCAATTCGTCTAAAAAGACCAGAATTATGGGCCAACAACTCTTGGTTTTTGCATCACGTAATGCACCGTCTCACACTGCACTCGTTCTTCGTAACCATTTCGCCAAAAATTCCACGCATATCGTTCCGCAACCACCGTATTCGCCTGATTTGGCTCCGTGTGACTTCTGGCTATTCCCAAAACTCAAGAGACCACTCCGGGGAACGCGTTTCGAGTCGATTGAGCAGATAAAAGCTGAATCGAAGAAGGTGCTGATGGCTATACCGGAAATGGACTATTTGGCATGTTTCGGGGATTGGAAAAATCGTTGGCATAAGTGTATTTCATCGAGAGGGGATTATTTTGAAGGGGATGAAATTGATTTACAAGAATAAATAAAGATTTTTCATTTTACAACCAAATCCACCTTACTTTTTGCCCACTTTCCACTCAAAGTACGTTCGACAATTTTTTATATGGAAACTCGTTAAAATCTCGCACACCTCCTTACTCCTTTGTTAGTGATCGAAATATCTCCAGAATAGGGAGACATCAAATTTTGATGAAGTTGTTGCTGCAGTAGCATAAACATTCCCCACACATATACGGGTAATGTTGCTGAGTGACAGTCCTTGACCGGATATAAATCCGGGTCGTTCCGGTTACGTGAAACCGACTGTCGTGACAAATTATGATGTCTTTGTTATCGCTTCTTATTAAACAAATGTTCAAGTTGCTATTCAGAAAAATTATTTGTGTATGTATGTTGGTACTCAACTGTTTTTAATGAATTTTAACAAAATATTCCGCTTTCTGTGGCACTATTACCCCCTCAACAACCGCAAATAGGCGATATTTGAGTTTAAATAATTAAATATGCAAATATTAGCATTTGACATTTTTATTTGCTATTAAGAAAACGAGAAAAAAAAAACAACATCAATTGCGTCACCATTCATTTATAACACTTTGCTCGAGTAAGAAAGCGACACGCAGCGCAGACTTCCCTCAAATATATTTAATAGAGTATTTGGGATAATTAATTTGTTTAGATTGGCTCAAATAAGAAAGAGTTTTGCCATGAGTTGCTGCCTTTAAATGAATATTTTGCCTCATCATGGGATGCCATTTCATGATCTCATCTCATCGTAAGTCTGATTTATGCATTTCATATCAAATATATTTCTTCATTTTATATTAAATTTATGGAAATCGATCGAAAATCTATGCTTTCGTAAACATTTTAGCCAATAGAAGATATAGCAGAAATGCGATGGAATCATACAAATGGCGCAAAAAGGCAAAAGAAATTACTTTTTCAAGCACAGTATAACTATTTCCATATCTTGTTTTTTGCCGTTTTTTTCAGTTTTGCAAAGTTGACAATTTATTGATTTTGAATTCTTATATTTAAATTAGTCGTTCGTTGGTTGTGACTGGTTAAAGTCAATTATTTGCGAAATGATTCTAAAGGAATTAATTATTAAAAAAAAACACACATCGTTAACCGGATGAGAGAAAATCGCACAAGAAGCAGTTGGTGTCAGAATGAAATTGTAGGAAACATTGCGAAAAGTCTTAAGGTGGTATTCTGGTCTAGAAATTTCAAAAAATCGATTTTTTTTGCATATTTTCAAAGTTTAGACCTTGAAAAATATGCCCTTCAACGGATTTTTCAAAATTCGAATTATTTTCGTAGATACAGCGGATTTTGTGACGTGGCGTCTAAGCCGGCCGAGTGGCGTGAATCGCACAATGAACGGCAGATGTTACCGGACGACTTGAGGACTCGTTCTTTTCAGAAAATCTTTTGTATCCCACACAACCTTTATTTATTCTATACATATATATTGGGTAGTCGAAAAAGTCTTTTCGTATTTTGTCAATAGATGTCGTTGGAGTCATCTATCTCCAGTGCTACCAATCACATTGTGTCATATCATATGGTGTTAGAAAGGTAATATTTTAAGCTTCATTTAACCAAAAAAAAAATTAAATTCGGACCAGTTGAAAAAAAGTTATAGCTGTTTAAAAATGAGTGAAAATAATGAAGAAATTCGCTATATTTTGAAATTTTTGTATACAAAAGGGAAGAATGCCACTCAAGCCACCAATGAAATTTGTGAAGTTTACGGAGACGATGCTGTATCAGTTCGTGTAGCAAAACAATGGTTCGCTCGCTTCCGTTCTGGAAATTTCGAGGTGAAAGATACACCTCGCTCCGGTCGACCTGTCGTTGAAAAAGTCGAAGGAATTATGGAAAAGATTGGCCAGGACCGTCACATAAGCTGCCATGACATCGCCAAGGCACTAAATATTCATCATCAAAGGCTGGTTACAAAAAGAAGCTCGATGTTTGGGTACCACATGAATTGTCTGTGAAAAATTTAATGGACTGAATTAACATCTGGGATTCTTTGAAGCTCAATGGTAACAGGAGACGAAAAGTGAATCAAATACGACAATAACGTGCGAAAAAGATCATGGTGCTAGGGTGGTGAAGCTCAGCAAATGGTCGCGAAGCCAGGATTGACGCCACGAAAGGTTATGCTGTGTATTTGGTGGGGTTGGAAAGGAATCAACCACTATGAGCTGCTCCAGCCTGCCCGAAGTATTGATTCTACACTTTACTGTCAACAACTGATGGGATTGAAGCAAGCAATCGAGAAAAACGGCCAGAACTGATCAGCAGAAAGGGCGTCGTCATCCATCAGGACAACGCTAGGCCACACACATCTTTGATGAGTCGGCAAAAACTGGGAGAGCTTGGCTGGGAAGTTTTGATGCATCCACCATATAGCCCTGACCTTGCACCATCGGACTACCATTTGTTTCGGTCAATGCAGAACTCCCTTAATGGAGTAAAGTTGGCTTGAAGAGAAGCCTGTGAAAATTACTTGTCGCAGTTTTGCGCCGAGAAACCACAAAAGTTTTATACTGATGGAATAAAGTCTCTAGAAGAAAAATGGCAAAAGGTGGTCGACCAAAATGGTACATATTTGGTTTAATAAAGTTCATAATAAATATAAAAAAAATGACTTCAAGTTTGATTAGAAATACGAAAAGACTTTTTCGACTACCCAATATATACTTTATACTTTTATAATAAATACCTGGAAGTATATCGCCGATTAATCCAGAGTGAGAAGTAAATATTAAGATCTAAGTTATTCTATGGGAATTGTTGCTCAAACTTCAAGCGCAATTTTTTGAAAACTACTTTTTTTGAGATGGTTGTCATGATATCTCAAGTTCTACTTGACCAATCGCTTTGACGTTTGATAAGAATTTTTTATAATACATCTGTCTATCGCGCCTGCCTCGGATTTTGCAAAATTTAAGTTTGAAGTATTTTTAAAAAATTTGAAAAGCTAAAAAAGAGGGTAAAAAAAATTGTTTTTTTCAAGTTGACGCCATTTTGTGAATTTTTTTTCTTCTTTGATTTTTCGTAATCCGTTAGCGACATCCTAACTAATGAAGATTTTTTTTTAATTTGTTTGTTTCAGATCACTACAAGGGTTGGAATCATATCAACCATGGAGCACCGGTTTTTATGTAGCCCCCACTCCGCCGGCTTGTAATTCCACGATTTTTTTTATTTTTTGTGTTTTTATAAATTGTTTTTTTATACTTTTCCAATATTAATAAAAACCAAAAAAAAACGGATAGTAAAAATGGTTTTCATTTTTTTTTATCTTAGTTTTAAAAATACCTAAAATTCAAGCAGGTAGACCAGAATACCCCCTTAACACTTTCACACCCATAATGGTAATGGTAACGGTTTTACGGGTTAAGCTGAGGGCTTTATGCACTCAATATTCATTGACATTTCATCATGGAAAGACTGACGCCGCAACAACGTTTACAAATCGTAAAATTGTATTACGAAATTCGGCGCTCTGTCAAAAGTTCAGCGATGAGGCCCATTTTTGGACCAACAGCTATCTCATGAAAGGAAAATTGCTGTATTTGAGATGAAGAGCAAGCCAATGCCATTCAAGAGCAGCCATTACATCTATTGTAAATAACCATTCGGTGCGGCTTATGGTCTGTAGGAATCATCGTCCCATATTTCTTCAAAGACGAGGCTGGCACCAATGTTAGAGTGCCATCGCGCCATGGTAAACGACTTTTTGATGCCGTAAATTGAAGCCTGTGATATCTACAACATTTCAACAATTGGTTCCAACAAGACGGCGAACGGTGCTACTTGCCATGCAGCTAGTGAAACAATGGATTTACTGCGTCGTCGGTTCGGTGAGGAATTTATCTCTCGTCTCCAACCAGTAGATTGGCCACCAAGATCGTGTGATGGCTACACCTTCGGACTTTTATTTGTGAAGGTGGGGGTAAGTAAAGTCTAAATGCTTTATGTATAAACCAGCTTCGATTGAGGCATTGGAAGTCAACATTGCTAAAGTTATTTACAAGATACCGACCGAAACCCTTCAGCGAGTCATGCAAAATTGTTTTTTGTGAATGACCAAATTACATGGCAGTTGCGGCCAACATTTGAAAATAATCTTTAAAAAATACATGTCATGAATGGTTCTACACAAAAATTATAAAGATTGACCAAACAATTTGAATTTTCGTTACTTTATTTCAATTTAAAATCCGATACCTCGTAATTGGTCACTTTTTATATTTGCAACCATCAAACTCTAGATTTTCTAACCCAACGGCCGCACAATAAAACATGTCTATGTAGACACACCCTAATGTTCCTGCTGAGTCTAGCATAGTTAGACTAATAATTGGCACACTCTAGTCAAGCACTATTTGACTATAGTTACATATACACACATACACACACACACATAAATATAAAACAATTATTGCCCCAGTTAGTAATATTGGTATTTATGGTAAGTATTGCCCACTGTAATTATTACCCATAATCACTACTAACTGTGAATTGCTTAAAATTGCTTGCATACATACAAACATATGTAACTTCCACCTGGTGTTTGCATAACATATAAATATATAAGTATGTATGTATGTATGCATGTATGTGTGCATGCGAATTTGCCTACTCTTCCAACCACCACGGCAGGCAGACACGTCGTATAATTAACGTTTAATTGATTAAATTAAAAACGGAGACGATCGCTGGCGAGTAGCAGCCTGGTGTGGCACTTTTGTCACTTGCGCTTTTGTTCATCATCCGCTTTGATTTTTGAATTCGCGGGAATATGATGCATTTTCGCTTTAAATTTATCTGTATGAGGGAGTGTATTCGGATGTTTTCTGGGCCTTCCGCTGATAATTTTTTCACATCATTTAATGACTTTTGCATTTCATTCATTAAACAGAACAAGCTGACCGCTTACAAATACACATATACATACATACACATATACATTCACATAAAACATATTTGCATGTATCTACATATATGTATATGTATGTATGAATGCACACCTGTGTTCACAATAATAGCAGCGCGGCAAATTGCAAAGTTTTGATTATTTATTTTTTTATAATTTTTTTTTATAAAAATATAATTCATAATACACACAACAAAAACCATATAACTAAAAATGTAAAAATTTGCCCAAAATTAAAAAAAAAATACAAATATTCATCAATACTTTACACTTTTTAATGAAAGTTAAAAAAAAATCGAGAAGCAGATTTATATATTGTATTAAACGAAATAGCTTCAGTTATGTAAAACCCCATTATTCCAATGAAAACCAGTTTAGGCCATTTCAGTGAGGAATAATTTTCACAAATACGTCTTTTATAGGTTTATACTACTACGTTCAGCAAAAAATTGGAATTCAAAGAATTTTAACGGACATTTAAACCAAGATGGTTTAGCGCAGCTTTGGCGCCATGAGGTGTACAGGATGTCTCAATGACCACCCCAGCCGAATCGTATTTGTATGTATTTTTAGAAATAAACGGAAACCCAATGAGCCGTAAGAAAAATGGATGTGATCTACTTTTGGAAAAAAGCAACAATGTCACAAATGCCATAGATGTAGGAAGGTAATTTTTTAGGAGCAGAAAGAGGCACGTCGAACAGAAGGTCTCCCGAACACTGAAAGCCTTCTGGCAGTGTAAGACATCCTCTGGCAAAACATGGGGTTTAAGATAGGCGATACTTCACTCTGATTAGATCCATTATTACAAAGACCTCTGTAGTGTGGTGGAAGGCTACTACTTTATTCCCACAGTAAAACCCCTAACCAGAGATGTGTGTGCTTGAGCATCACAATTGCTAATGAGTACGACTTCAGGGGATGCCCTTAATGCCATTCTGAACTTGCAACCTCTAGATTTTCAAATCCGAAAGGAAGCGAAGAAGACGACGTACAGGCTGACCGTTTCCACGACAGTCGGTTCTACGTTACCGAAACGACCCGGATTTATATCCGGCCAAAAACTGTCACTCCGTATGTAGGTAGGGGAAATGTTTATGCTGCTACAACAACAACAACGTACAGGCTGACTGTTCACTAGACAGTAAACTAGGGCGGCAGCCCTTGGTCGGGAAGAACCCGAGTCATTCCGGTAACGTGTTTCCTGGGCCTACCTTTAGTTGAGCCTGACGAAGACGACCGGTGATATACTATACACTGGCCGGGCTTCTCTTACTGCTACAACAACTAAAACGTACAGGCTCAAGTTAAACGGAGTCTGGGGAAATTAAGGAAGCACTGGCCACTGTCAGATATACCACCAGTTGTCGAAGCGGTGAACACTGTTCTCCATGCCAGCGGAGAATCGGATGCCTTACCTTAGCTATGACCTTCTGATCCCAGATAGAGATCAATGGTTAAGTCTAGAGAACCTATTAATAGGATTTCAGCACACTTTATTCACCGACGGATCCAAAACCAGTGATGCTAGCGGATCTGATTGGTACTTAGACGAAGACACTTAGTACTCCTACGCTACAGGAAGATGGCTACGGTATTCCTTACGGAAGTCTATGCCTTCTCGAATGTTGTTGTAAGGAGCAGCTCTTTGAAATTACTCGGTGAATGTAAGACAAGCCAAACACAAAAAAGTTTGTCTTATTTAGGTGCCCGGACATTGTGATATTACAAGGAACAAGTTGGCTGATAAATCGGTTAATGAAGGCTCTGCAAGCATAGCACTAGGCCCTAAACCGTTTCTAGGTGTCAATTCTGCAACAATTCAACTATGGATTGACGACTTCATGAGATCTACCAAGAGAAGACGTTGGTCTGAGCTGGTATCCTGCAGAGTAGCCAAGTGCTTTGTGAAATAACCGAATAGGAAATTAGTGACCTTTCTCCTAAAACTTAGTAGAAAGGATCTGAGAGTACTGGTGGGTGTAATCAAAGGTCACAATGTCTGTTGTCTGCTACCCTGGGAATCTTTGGCGACCCAATATGCCTATCCTGTCGTGATAATGAGGACACTGCAGAGCATTTGCTCTGGAGCTATCCAGCGTTTTCTAGATTCAGACTTAGGTTATTGGGATGCGATTTTCTGAGTATGAATAAAGTTTATAATCTTCCGCTTCTGGACCTTTTATGGATCATCAATGAAGCGAAAAGATTCGCGACAGAGTGGCAACAGAGTGGCGTCTTACCATCCATATGGTATCTATCCTGTCTCTCTATTCCTTCCACTGTAATCGAGTGTAGTACAATGGTCTTCCTGACGGAGTGTTTAGACTTGTCCAACCCCCCAAAAATCTAATCTGATCTAATCTAGAAACAGAATATTCGAAGCAAAAGCAAAACAAACAACAATACTATAAATAAAAGACTTTATAAAATAGCTACGTAACGTGAGTTTTTATCAAACGTATTTTTTTATTTCATTTTCCAAAAATTTAATTGAAATTTCGTATGATATTCTTAGGTAATTTTACCCCATTTGCTTTCTACGGGTTAATGGAAGTAAACTACCAACACATACAAGTCACTTCACATACAATTGCATCCGTCGAGCCGAAGAAACATGTAACCGGACTGTCGGCATGGTAAAGAGATGGTTATGTAACAGTGGTCTAACTCTTGCGGACCATAAAACTGAAGTCGTATTAATTAGCAGCAGGAAGATTGTGGAGTCAGCTAATATAATGGTGGGCGACCATGGTATAGAATCGAAGCCATTCATTAAGTACCTGGGCGTAATAATTGACCGTAGGCTCAATTTCAAAGATCACTTGGTGTACGCGAGCAGCAGGGCGGCAGAAGCAGTAACTGCGCTAACACGACTAATGATGAATATCAGAGGCCCTAGGCAAAACAGCAGGAGACTTCTTAATACTGTGGTCTCATCGATTTTGCTGTACGCAGCTCCGGCATGGGCGGAAGCCACAAACTACAGCTCGTATGTGAAGTGTATGAAATCGGTGTACCGATTGAGTGCCCTCAGAGTGTGCTGCGCGTTCCGCACGGTATCGGAAGACGCCATTATGGTCATAGCAGGTCTACTCCCAATAAATTTAATGGCAAAAGAGTACGCTGAAGTTTACCAAAACAAAGCTACTTCAGAACGACAGACAATACGCAGGATAGCAAGGGAGCGCAGCCAGCGTTTATGGCAGGAAAAATGGAGCTCGTCTCCCAACGGACGTTGGACGTACCGTTTGATTCCCATTATTTCCAAATGGATTAACCGTGAACATGGACAGTTAGATTACTACCTGACCCAAATACTGACAGGACATGGGTGCTTCAAATCCTACTTATACAGGTTTAAGCACGAAGACGACCCGTACTGTTCTCATTGTGCACCAACTGCAGAAGACGCAGAACATGTTTTGTTTGTCTGTCCGCGATTTGCGTTAGAAAGGGGGGAACTAAGCACTAGGGTGGGGAAGCCAATTACGGCTGATAACCTAGTCGATATTATGATAGAGTCCGAAGAATATTGGTCCGCTGTATGTAATATGGCAAAAATAGTAATCTCCAAACTGCGTAGCGCTGAACAACAGCGCAGATCTTCATGAAGAGGCAATAGGCCGCTCCCCCTTCCGTGAAGTACTACTTAACGGTTGTCCCGCGGGAGGGAAACGGAGCTGGGGTGGGTTTTTAGTGGGTGAGCCGAAAGGCACGTCTCACACTTTTCGGCTTTCAATGCTTTGTGCCACCTCCATAAAAAAAAAAAAAAAAACAAAAAAAAAAAAAAACAAAAAAAAACATACAATTGCAACCAGGCAGTCGGCGTGGTAAAAGAATGGCTGCGCAAGAACGGTCTAACTCTTGCGGATCATAAGACGGAAGCAGTGCTCATTAGCAGCAGGAATAAGGTGGAGTCGGCCAATATAATGGTGGGCGATAATACTATAGAATCGGAGCCATTTATTAAATACCTGAGCGTAATAATTGTCCATAGGCTGAACTTCAGAAAACACCTATCATGCGCGAGCAGCAAAGCGGCAAAGGCAGTAACAGGGCTAACGCGCATAATGATGAATACTAGAGGACCTTGGCAAAACTGCAGGAGACTACTTAACACCGTGGTCTCATCGATTTTGCTGTATGCAGCCCCAGCGTGGGCGAACGCCACAAATTCCAAATCATATGTTAAGTGTATGAAATCAGTGTACCTATTGAGTACCCCCAGTGTGCTGCGCGTTTCGCACGATATCAGAGGACGCCATTATTGTTATTGCAGGACTACTCCCAATAAATTTAATGGCAAAAAAGTATGCTGAAGTTTACGAAAACAAAACTACTTCAGAACGGCAGACAATACGCAAGGAAGCAAGAGAGCGTAGCATGCGTTCATGGCACGAAAAATGGACTTCGTCCCTAAACGGACACTGGACGTAGCGTTTGATTCCCATAATAGCCAAATGGGTTAACCGTAAACATGGGCAGTTAGACTACTATCTGACCCAAGCACTGACGGGACATGGATGCTTTGAATCCTATCTATATAGGTTTAAGCACGAAGACGACCCGTACTGTTCTCATTGTGCACCTGCTGTAGAAGACGCAGAACATGTTTTGTTTGTCTGTCCGTGATTTGTGTTCGAAAGGGAGGAATTAAGCACTAGGATGGGGAAGCCAATTACGGCTGATAGCCTAGTGGACATTATGTTGGAGTCAGAAGAGCATTGGTCCGCTGTATGTAATATGGCAAAAATAGTAATCTCCAAACTGCGTCGCGCTGAACAACAGCGCAGATCTTCATAGGCCGCTCGCCTTCCCGTCAAGTGAACAACACAGCGCAATTTTTCAATAATTAGCAATAGGCAAGAATTGCCCCGCGAAGTCATGCTTAACGGTTAACCCGCGGTGGGAGGGAAACGGAGTTGGAATGGGTTTTTAGTGGGTGAGTCGAAAGTCAAGTCCCACACTTTTCGGCTTTCGGCTTGTTTTTGGTGAGGTGGCACAAAGACCTCACCAACAAAACAAAAAAAAACATGCAAATTGTCAAAAAATTGGATCACTGTGTGCACTGTGGTTAAACCATATTTAACACGTTGGCTGCCACGTCGCACGTTTTCATGCGACACGTAAATGTTACCCTGAGGCCACGTCACACATTTTTGTACATTTTAATATGGAATTTTACATAGAATTTGGATTCTCTGGCCTGTGGTGAACATTTTGGTGTATTTCCCATGGCCGTTGTGTATTTTGAATGGTATTTTTTTGGATAATAAAAAAGTTGTAAATTAAAATGTGTCTTTTTATTAATTCTTTTAAAAATTAATTCATTTATGAACAAAACAAATATAAAAATATATATGTATGTAAATTCAAATGGAAATCAGTAGAAAAACAATAATTAGGAAAAACAATATTTAGGAAAACATTCTACACATAGTTGCGGTTTATTGGGCAGAAGGTGGTGGTCCTTTTCAAGCTCTTTCTGGCTGTTACTCTATAAGCAGATTTTTTTGACATGGCATAACACAATACACAAGCACGCCTTATTGTTTTTCCGTTGTCGTCCTTTCTTTTTTCTATAAAATGTTTTCCTTTTGTTATGGGTTCTGGAGACATGAAGTCCAACAAAGCATTTGAAGTCTCCTGCCGGAACTTGGTTATTGAATTTTGTTTGTTTGTAGCCTTTTTATATATTATAAAGGCATTTATGACAGACATTCCTAGTAACAGTTCAAAAGCCACTTTGCGGTACCACTTAACGCCTCTTCTAAGAGTGGTGGCGTCGGCGGTCATTTGATCGGATATATCAACACCTAATTTGGCTTTGTTGTAATCAATAACAGCAAGAGGTTTTTCAAAAGCTCGTTGCCTTCGCTTCCTGGTGGAAAACTAAGTAAAATAAACCAAAAATATCAAATACAACTCAAAAACTACAAAAAATTACTGTCGCACATTTTCATGCGACATGGCCTGGGAGATCATAAAACATGTTGTGGGGCCACGTCGCACGAAAATGTGCGTGTTATAAAAAAAAACATAACAATTAAAGAAAATTAAAAAATAAAGAAATAAAAAATAAATTAAAATAAAACAAATAAAAAAAATTAATAAATAATCAAAACTGTGCAATGCGTCGCGCTGCTCTTATTATGAACGCAAGTGTATGTATGTATGTAATATATGAAATGAAAACTATGAATGAATGCTTCTAGTTAAGTTCTACACCGATTCTAATTAAGAAATATTTAACAAACACAACAACATTCTATGCCTTGCATGTACCATATGTACATATGCATGCATGTACCTATGTATGTATGTCTGTATGTATTTATATACACAAAAGTATGTAGGCAGTTATGCGCAATATTTATGTCACTTGGCTAAGCTGCTGCTCATTGAGCTAAATTTGCTGATAATTCATGAAAGGCACGCAAGCGCAACATTTGCCGTACACACACGCGTACACACACACATACACGCACGTACCGGCAAGCAAACACTGCGTTCACTTATTAATCACATATTAATCTGCACATAGCGCGTGTGATTCATTCATACAATCAGCACGAAAAGAAATTATACACACGCATACATAAGTATATGAATTCCAGCAAACAAACATAAAAACCAATGAATTTCACATTCGCTCATTCATCGGGCTGGGCTTTGTTCGAAGAATCTGCCAGCCAAACAAGCAATTTGCCTACTGATCTAAATTTGTTTTTGGAGCAATCAAACAATGACATTCAGCAGGCTATAAATAAAGTACAAATGAAATAATTTCACTCTATAAAAATATTATCGAAAAATTGTGGACTACACAATTTTTACAGCCCACTCAAGAAACACTTCCCTGCTCAGAGCAATTTTTTTTTTTTTTTTTTAATTATTAACCGATAGTGAAGCCTCGCTCTTGCTTCTATGTTACTAATTAAAAGCTTATACTTTTTAGCTGATAAGTAGTAGAGCAAGCGGCCAATTTAGAGCATATTTCGAGAAGAAAACAAAAACATACCCAAAAAATATTATTACTTTCGGCATTATCGCGAGAGGCTGTTTCGGCGACCATACCACAATTAACGCCTTAAGCATTTGCTGTGTAAAAAAAAAAAAAAAGAAATAAACAAAATAAATAAAAAAAAAAAAAAAAAAAGGTCAACAACAATAACACCACAAGAAATCTTGTACATTTGTTACTCAAACCAGCCGTTGCTGATGCCATTAGCGCTCACACTAATAAATAGACTCAGCTACAGATGCGCAACCAACAGGCAAGGCAATCAAAAAACAAGCGGCAACGGCGGTCCATAAGTCATTTGGAAAGAATTTTGTCAAGTGTTTTGTAATTGAAATTGAAATGTCGGCGTCGACAATAAAATGATCTCAACGAAATGTTTCTTTTTTCTTGCTACACTGTTCTAATTTGTTCCTTAGCGTTTGTGGCTTGTTAGTGCTGGTAAACGCGTGCAAATATACTAACAATTGAGATATTCGTAATGTGTGTTTGCAACATCATAAACTACTTGCGACAAGCACTTGTTCAACTAACGATAAGATAACGTCAATAAATATTTTGCTACATGGTGAGTGATAATATACACACAGTGCATGCAAATCGTAGCGCTAAGTGCTTTTTTCGCAATGATTTCAATGCTTACTTTTTTCTTAATTTATTGTATAAATAAAGCTACTTTAATTTACTAATTTTTGCGCAATTACTTTTTTGTTAATTTATTATATAAATTTTGTTTTTTTTATATTATATTTTTTATATTATATTATTTATACATTTTTTTTGTTCTTTTTTTTTTGCAAATGTTACTTTTGTTTTCAAAATTTTACTAATAAAAGGAAATTTTTGACAAATTTCATTAATGCAGAGTAATAGCAAATATTTCATAGCTTTATAGCAAAAAAAAAACAGTAATCGAATCGGTTGACTCATTTTCGATTTGTGGCAGTTTGAAAATAAATTTTATGAATTTTTACCTCATTCTGGTTTATAGACTCGCGTCTTTTGTAGGTTTACGAAATTTATAGCATAAAAGACCTTTCGGGGGAAATAAGCGTCAAAATACAAAAAACCCTAGGCTAATCGGAGCATTCTGTGAAGAGTTATTAGCGAACATATGTATGTTCGAATTTTATCTTACAAGACGTTGATGTATTATTACTTATTAAATATAACGAAAATCCCTTAATCTAAATGCAAACAAAGTGTACCAGAGATATTGCATACAACCAATTTTTTGGAAATTTTGTATACTTTTTTAATCGAAAAAATAAAAAGAATTTTTGTTTAACTTTTTTAACAATAGCGACTTTGGTTTTTGACATTTTGTTGTTTGTCATGTTGTTAAATAACAAATTCTTTGAAAGTTTTATTTTTTTATATTTTGTAAAATTTGTTAAACAACAAATTCTTTCCAAGTTTTATACAGTAGGTTCTGTTTTTATGCGGTAGATACGTTCCGCAAGAAACAGCATAAAAAAAGCTACTAGTTCTATAGTAAAATTATAGATACGTTTCAAAGTGCTAAAACCGCATAAATCTGAAATAATTAAATAAAATCGCATAAACAAAAGATTGTATTTTTGAAAATTATATCTTTATTTAAGAAACGTCAGAATGGAAAAATAAATTTACATCGTCAGAAATAGAATCAGACAATACCCGCATGTTGCGCACTCGTTTAGGATTTGGCGTAAAATCACTTCCGTCACTTGAGGAAATGTGCACGTCTGATCTAGATGGTTATGCAGGCGGTTCCATACTTGTAGGGTTAGCATTTCTGATGTAATCTGTGATGAGTTTTTGCTTAGCTGGTTTAGAATCTTGTTTATCTGTACAATTCCCGATAGGTCGACATGCATTTTGTAATTTAAAAAAAAACCGCACTATTTCAAAACCGCATAAAAAAAAGCCGCATAAAAACAGAACCTACTGTATATCTTTTTTTATATTTTAATTTTCTTAATTTTTTTTTTAATTTTTTAAAAATCGGGACTTTAGCTTTTGATATTTTGTAAAAATTGTTAAACAAAAAATTCTTCAAAGTTTTTCCTTTTTTTTAATTTTGTTTCCAATTTTTTTATTTTTTTTAACTTTTTGCAAGAGTTGTTAAACAACAAATTCTTTCCGAGCTTTATATTTTTTTGATATTTCGTAAAATTTGTTAAAGAACTAATTTCTTCCACGTTTTATATTTTTTTCTAATTTTAATTTTTAATTTTTTTTTTCAATTAACTTGTTTTAATTTTTTACTTTTTTTATTTTTAATTTTCTTTTTTAATTTTCTTTACTTTTTTTTAATTTTCTTTATATTTTTTTTTAATTTTTCTTTTTTTTTTAATTTATTTTTATTTTCTTTCTAAGTTTTTTAAAAATCGGGACTTTGATTTATGATATTTTGTAAAAGTTGTTAAACAAAAGATTCTTTCAAGTTTTTCCTTTTTTCCTTTTTTTAATTTTTTTTTAATTTTTTTTAATTATTTTAGTGTTCTTTAATTTTTTTATTTAAAAACAAAACAAATTCAATTTTTTTTTTCAATTTGGAAGTTGATTTTGGATACTTTGTTAAAAATTTTAATCAAAAAATTCTTTCAAGTTTTAAATTTTTTTTAAATTTTTGATATTTTTTTTTTTTTAATTTTTTTTTTTAATTTTTTTTTAATTTTGTTTTAACTTTAATAGTTAGATAATTTGCTTATTATTTTAAAAATAGATTGCAAATAAACGACAAACAAAAAAAAAAAAAAAAAAAAAAAAAAAACTTTTTTAAACATTGGAACTTTAGTTTTTGATATATTGTTAGAGTTGTCAAACAACAAATTCCTTCCAAGTTCTATATATATATTTTTTTTAATTTTTTTTTAATTTATTTTTTAATTTTTTTTTAATTTTCTTTTCCTTGTTTTATTTTTTTAACTTTAAAAATTGGGACTGTGGCTTTTGATATTTTGTAAAAGTTGTAAAACAAAAAATTCTTTACAGTTTTTCTTATTTTTCATTTTTAATTTTTTTTTATTTTTTTTTTAATGTTTTCATTTTTTTATTAAAACAAAAACAAATTTTAATTTTAAATTTTTAAAATTTTAATTTTTTTAATTTTAAAATTTGTTTTTAAGTTGGGATGCTGATTCTGGATATTTTGTACAAAATTTTAACCAAAAAACTCTTTCAAGTTTTATATTTTTTTTATTTTTGTTTGAATTAGGTTGGATTTTTGTTTTTATTTTGTAAAATTTGGAAATTTTTTATTTTATTTTTTTATTTGGTTTTGACTTTTTTAAAAATTGGAACCTTGGTTTTTGATATTTTGTAAAAGTTGTTAAAAAAAATTCTTTCAAGTCTTTTTTTAATGTTTTCACCTTTTTTTATTTAAAAAAATTAAATTTTTTTTTTAGTTTTAAATTTTTTTTAAATTTAAATTAAATTTTTTTTTTAAGTTTGGATATTAATGTTTGATATTTTTTAAAAAATAGCAAACGAAAATCTTTTTCAAGTTTTTTCCCTTTTTTCTTTTGTTTTTATTTAATTTTATTTATTTATTTATTTATTTGTATTGGATATTTTGTAAAAAAATTTAACCAAAAAACTCTTTAGTTTTATATATTTTAATTTTTTTTTAAATTGGGACTTTGGTTTTTTTATATTTTGTAAAATTTGTTAAATATTGTACATTTTTTTTTATTAAAACATGTTTTTTTTCTTTTATTTTTTAAAACATCCTATTGGTTTTGAATATTGTGTAAAAAAAATTTAAACAAACGAAATATTCTTTCAAATTTAATATTTAAAAAAAAAATTTGTTTTTTAACCTTTTTTAAAAATTGGGACTGTGGTTTTTGATATTTTGTAAAATTTGGTAAACGAAAAAAACTTTCAAGTTTCATATATTTTTTTATTTTTTTTTTTGAAATTAGGTTGTTGAGTTTTGATAATTTGTAAAAAATCTTAAACAGAAATTGGTTTCTAGTTTCATTTTGAAAATACTTTACATTCCAAACCCTTTATGGTATATTCGCAGCATGAAATTATATTCGAAATTTTTTATATTCAAAATTAAATTATATTCGCCGCATAAAATTATGAGTAATTCAAATAATTAAAAATACAGTAAAGTCAGTTTTTGCCACAACTGCCCCCTGGTACTGAGTGGGCAATTGAGAAGTGAAGCGGTCTCTTGACAAGAAAAAATCGGAACCTACAAATCTCTTATCGGGAGATCTTTTACTAAATGAATTTTCGTTGTACTTTAAGCTGTTTACAAAATTGCTACAAGCCTTAAAAATGTAGAGTTCTTTGCTTCCTCCAAACACCTAAACCATTCAGCCAATGGCTTACTCACATCGTATTCGGAGAAGCAATTTCTTTTAAATCATATTTGAATAAATCAGTTCTGGTCTAGTTTTAGCCCTTCTTATTTACTTTCCTTCAAACAAAATAAAAAATCACTTTTTTTCACTACCTCAGTGTGGGACTTCATTGATTGAATTTCTAAAGAAAAAGGCATCTGAAGAATGAGTCATATCGCACACTTCCGTTTGAATAATTGCTCTGAAACTGATTCGCTTCTCACGTATCCATACTAAAACGTGTTGAATGCTTCCTCAGCGTTCGATATGGTTGTTAAAGCTTGTAAAAATGGGTCAATCGCCCTTTGGCGAATTTTTATTTTTTTCTTATTATATATTTTTTGCATTGATAAGATTTACGTTGCCATACTGGAGGCTTTGACTTAGTTTCATTACGAATTATACGTGTGTATAATAGAGTATCTCACGTACTGACTTATATGTACGTTTGTAAATGTAACTGTTAACTTATGTCTAACTTGAAGCGCTACAAAAAATATGCATAGACCCGACTGACTGAAACTTCAATTGGTCATAAAGTGTGTTTCGAGTAAGCAATTCAAGTAAATACAATAGTATAACTCAAAGTTTTAAACTTTGCATCAAATTTAACCTACCTAATTTTTTATTTTTTTATTTTGTTAACAAATGACCCACAGCTCATCCTTTGACACTTTTCATGAACTTGTCGGAAGAAAAACTCCTAACTAAATCTGTAACTTCTGACTAGGAAAGTCTCTCAGTTCCTCTCTCAAAAGTGTTCCCTGGCACAGGTTTTTTGAGTAAAGGAGCGACTTCCTGCCAGTTCTAATTTAATACTGACAAAAATAACTAACTTAAATTAGACAAAATTATAAACTTTTAAACTTGACTGGTAGGCATATTGGGGAACCGCATGAGCAGATGCTGGGTCCTTCACATGACTGTCTGTTCTTTGTTACCGGAACGGTATAAATACGGTTACCTGGCCAAGGACTGTCACTCCTCCAGCAGCTTACCCAAACATTAATGGGGAATATTTATACAGTTACAACATCAACTAGCAAATATTGAGTCATATGAAAGTGTCTTATCTTGTGTGGGGGTAAAATACTCTAAGTTTGACCTTCAGCGAGTGGCAGAGGACATACAAATTTCTTTAAACGAATTGACTTGAGCGGAATCACGGAAACCAGTAGAAGGTCGTCTCTGAGTACTAACTGTAGGGTCTCCAAATCGTTCTGGCCAAAACTTAATCTTAAAAGGACAAAATGTTTGCTTGGGCACAACAGATCAGCTACCTGCATCTCCTCACAGGTGTTGCAACGGACTACTGCACTATTGGCACCCTTAGCCAGGAAAATGGGTCTACCTCACAGTGACTTCTGCAGCAGCTGTGAAGATGAAAAAGATATTGTTTGGGTACAATATCTCGTCTGTGCATTTCCTGCACTTCAAAGAAGCCGTGGGAAATATCTTTGCGATTATTTCTTTGAAGGCCTGGAAAATTTGAAAAGTTTCCAATTAAAATCATCGACTTTTATTTAGTAAAATAGCTATTTAAAAACACAATGAGTGATTAATTTTGCGCCACCAAAAAAACGTTCGTTATTTTTCTACTTTCTTCTTCGAAAGTTCTGTATTTAGGGAGGCCGCAAAGCAATTTTTGATATTTTTAAGATGTTTGTATAAAGCGTAAATTTTATTAATATGTATTTTAATTTTTCTTAGAATGAAATTACATACGAAATCACAAGATCTTTACACAAGAGGTTAAATTTATGTTTAGCCATTTAATGTGGAATTATTATTATTTATTAGTGATTTTACGCCGTATCGAAGACGCTCGATTGCTCGCTAAAGACTTCAGCTGGTTCCATATTAGAGCGCTGTCAACTGATTCATTCTGATTCGCTGTCAATTCAGAACGAATACATATGGGCCAAGAACCTGTGGGTCTGGTGACACCCAACTAAGAGAATATTTGGTTTTCTGGAGGGCCTGTCCCAGCCATCTGAACTTTCCTGCTCTGATTTCAATGTTAATGGGTTTTTGCTTACTCTGCTTCATAAGTTATGCATTTGAGATCCATTTTTCCGGTTCGTAATCGTAATTTGATTTTAGTGCTTGTTTCGAACACTTTATCTTTGGTTAAAATATGTGAATCGTGGAAAAATAAATACAACTCGAGCGATTCATTTTGTGCCACAATTTGCTTTTAAATAAAATCGTACTTTTATAAAAAATTTAATATTTCATATATTTAATGCCAGCACTCCTATTATTTTGTGAGCAACTGTATGTACATACATACATACATATGCAGGCAGGTACTCGCATTCGTATTTTTGTAAACCTGCCATAGGTGCCTAATTTTGTGACCAAAATAATAATTTTTTGTAAATATGACTTTAACTTCGTCATTTCAGATATGACTTTCAACTTCTTGTGAAAGCAAACTAATAAACTTTACGATTCAATTTTATTGCGAAGAAACATTCAAACGCCTGGTCAACTAAACCACAGCTAAAAGTACCAAGAAGACCTGCTTCGTGTGAGCATAAAACGTATGCAAGACCTGATTATAGCCAAATAAAAAAAGGGGGAAAAAAACAAAAAAAGAAAAGGAATACAAAAACATAACTCGACACTTTCATTCCCACACCTTCGCATATTGATGACATTTGCAAAACGAAAATGAAAAAATATGTATGTAAATGGGATTTACAAGCAGCTCAAGTCTGTCCATAAGAGGTAAGTGATGGTGGTGGTGGTTTAGGTAAGAAGAATGCCACGGCTGCTGCTGCTGCGGCTACCTGTAGACGAGCTGACTGCTAAATACAAGTAGCCGAACACTTGATACCCAACGAATCCTACTTATTGTGTAGTCTGACGCAAGAAAAAAAATAAAAAAAATAAAAATGTGAAACAAAAAAGAAATAAAAAATATGAAAAAATACAAATTCACATACATTACACACACACATACGTACATAAGTGAGTGTGTGTGGTTAAGTACATTTGGATGATGTTTGTTGCTAGTCCGACAGGTTAGTTTTGAGTAGAGACTTTTACATATGTACACCCATGCATATATAGGTGCATACATGCATATATACATACATACATACATACATACATACATGCATACATACATACATACACACATACAAATATACATAAGCACAAGTAGACCCAATCTAGCGACTTAAGACCTGTCTGCTAAGTGTCGTTTGCATATTTTCCATGCCGAACCGAACCCTTCACAACCACTACTGCTCAGCTTGGCATTTGCATATAAATTTTTATTGCTTGCCACTTGCTTTAATTTTTTCATTTATTTGTATGATTTTTTTCTTCGTTTTTTTGTTTTGCATTTTTTATATAACCCGCTGCTGCACTAGCGTTACGGATCGGAACATCTTAAAGCCATGAACTTGTTGCTACAAAACATATATTTTTATTTCCTTTTACCCCTTTTCTGGTCTGTGCCATGAACAAAAAAACAAAATTGTTTAAAAAATTTAAACGAGTCTGTCAAACCAGTTTCGCAGCACAAACACATGCGCATATCTGTGTGTGTATGTAGAAAAATGTACACTTCTAAAGGTGAAGAGCAGTGCGCGCACCTCAATAGTTGAGCCACGACGATGAATTTCACATGGAAACAGAATATTTCAGCAGTGGAAGGCAAAAGAATGAAGAAGAAGCCAGCGAACCAGCAAACCAGCAAACCATCGAAGCACTGAAGCACTTCACTAACTACGCAAACAAATGTCCGGTGAAGACAAAATACCGTAGAGCAAGCTAAGAAGCCTACAAACATATGCACACACCTACCTACAGGCAGCTTATATGTATGTACGTGGGTATGTATATTTAAGTGCTTCCAATAAAGCCAAATTGCTTGGTGTAATTTAGGCAGCGCGTGAGTGGTGGTAGTTTGAAAATAAAAGTTGCAATTGCAGCAATCGGCACTACTGTCGCGCAACAAAATGCTGCTGCTGTAAATGCGTACATACACACATACATACTTGCATACATACATACATGCACGCATACATACACACATATATATGCACATATAATGCATAGTAGTCAAGCGCACGGGTAAGCCGGTAGGTAATATTGATAGGGTTCACTGCTCCAAAGTGGCAGGCAATGCAGCTGTAAAATGAAAAACCATCACTTTTATGCGCACGCGCGGCGGCGATTATTGCCGCGCATTAGTACTTGCAAGTTTTGTAATCAGCACTTGGATGGCAGATGATATGCCACGGAAGAGGCAAGCAGCTGATAGTTAGCAGAGGTGCTTGCGGTGGTGGAAGAAGCACGTACAACGTCGTGGCTGACGTGAGAGGCCAAAGTGCATGAGCGGCAGAAAAAACGCGTTGTATGCGTAAATGTAAAAAAACAAATAAACAGAAGATAAAAAAAAAAATAAAAATTTAAAAAAAGATAAAAAAAAAAAATTAAAAACAGATAAAAAAAATAAAAATTAAAAACAGGTAAAAAAAAAATAAAAAAAGGTAAAATAAAAAATAAAAAAAAATACAAAAACAAAATAAAAAATAAAAACCCTAAAAACAGTTGCAATAAACGTAAAAAAGTTAAAAAGCACAGCAAACCAAAAAAGCTCCATCAAGCATAGTAAATCATACAAATTAAAATAAAGTGCACAAAAATATAATGAAAAACACAGAAAAACCAAAAAATAATTGCTTTTTGAGTGAAGCATCTAAACGCCAACGTGCCATATAAAAGCCACTCGTTCGCTGTTCACAACTCCGCTAGCCAGCAAGCACACATTCACCCCCACCAAGAAATTATCGCTCAACCAGTGAGCGCTGTCGCTGTGCGTAATACCAGGGGTGACTCTTTTGTCTCATTGCCATTATCGTTGTGTACGTGCAGCATAACGCCTTGATTGTGTTTGTGTCACAAAACTTTGCGTTTGCATGTATTTTTAGCTGTGCACTCTTGAAAGCAATTGAACATAATTGAGCGCAACTTTTTTGAGTTTATTTATTTGTGAGAAAATGTTTGCTCGCTCGCTCGCCGTTGGACCGCGAAATGGAATAGTACTAAAAATGCCCACTTGTGGAGAACTACTAAAGTGCGAATGTAGCACTGCATTTCTGTGGCAAGCAATGGCAGATTTGCCGGGACGCGGTACTTTAAATTCATATACAGTCGACGTCAAAAGAAACCATTTTATTATTTAATGATCTATAAAACTTTAATGATCTATAAAACTAAAATAAAAAACAAAAAATAAAATAAAACTGCATACCAGAAAATTTGCTGAAATTCTAAGTAAAAAATTTGACATTTTGTTGAAAATTTGCGGAGTTTTTACAAATTTTATAAAAAGTAGGAAACTTTGTTCATATGGTTTTTGTTGCAGTACGACCTACATTTTTATAAAAAAATAATTGAAATTACAAAATAAAATTAATTAAATTGTCAAAATTTATCCAAATATGTGGTGTAGACTTTCTTTTGACGCTGACCGTACATATGTAACTACATGTATACATATCTTTATTCCAAATGTGTGAAAGTAGGAAAAGAAAATACAATTTTTGATATGGAAAAATTTTAGAAAAACTTTTTAATAAAAAAATATGTTTATAAAAATGAACTATTTCTATTTTCTCTTTAAAAAATGTTTAATAATAAACTAAAATAAAAATTTAAATAAAAGTAAAGAAATCTTTGCTAGAAAAACAAAAATTAAATAAAAATAAACTTTATTATATTTTAGTACTCAAAAAAAATTATAAAATTGAGAAAAGGAAAAATAATATTTGCTACAAAAAATGTAATCAAAATAGACTTTATTATATTTAAGTACAAAAAAAAATAATAAATTTGTAACAAAGAAAAGTAATAGTAAATATTTTATTAAAAACCTAATGAAAAGATTTTACTAATGATAGGCATTAATACAATAAAAAGTTTAACAAGAAACAAATAAAATTTTTTATGAAAACTAGAAGTCTTTGCTACAAAAAAAAACAATCTAATAAAAACAAACTTTATTATAATATTAGTACATAAAAAAATTATAAATTTGTAACAACGAAACATAATACTAAAAATTTTATTAAAAACCTCAAGAAAAGATTTTAATAAAAATAAGTATTAATAAAAAAAATTTTAATAGAAAAAAATAAAAAATGTAATGCAAATTTTTATTTTTAATTAGAAATATTTGCTACAAAAATAAACTTTATTTTAGTAAAAAAATATTATAAAATTGTTACAAGGAAAAATAATAGTAACAATTTTATTAAAAACCTAATAAAAATATTTTAATAATCAAAAGTATAAATACAAAAGAAAAGTTTAATAAAAAAAATAAAAAGCTTAATACAAATTTTTATTTTTAATTAGAACCAAAATTTTAATATAATAACAGAATTTACTAAATTTTTATATAATTTTAATTACAACAAAAATTTTAATAATAGGAATTAATAATGAGAATTCTAATTAAAAAAAAATAATAATTTTAAAAATAACTTAAGAATTATTTTTTTTTTAATAAAAATTCCAATAAAAAAATTTAATAAAATTTAACAACAAAAAAGCCATTAAAAATTAATTAATAGAATTATATAAAAAATAAAAAAAAACTCTTACAAAAATTTCAATAATGAGAAACTGTTATAAACATTTCAATAAAAAAAAATGTTAATAAAATTTAACTACAATAATTTTAATGATAAACAAACATAATACAAATCTGAATGAAAAAAACCAAATCAGTTATAAAAAAAAATTTAATAATGAGAATTTTAATGATAAAAAATTATAATAAAAATCTCAAGGGAAAAAAAACTATTAAAAATTAATTAAAATTGAAAATTTTGTTTATCATGAAAGTTTTAACAATAAAAAACTGTCACAAAAATTTCAACAATGAAAAACTGTTATACAAACTTGAATAAAAAAGTTGTTTATAAAATTTAACAACAATAATTTTAATGATAAAAAATAATAGTACAAATGTGAATAAAAATAAAGCCAAAACTGTTATATTATACAAATTTCAATAAAAAAGATTATAATAAACTTTAACGATACGAATTTTAATGATAAAAAAATATAATAAAAATCTGAATTGAAAAAGTCCATTAGAAACTAATTATTAACTCAAATTTCTTTATCATAAAAATTTTAACACTAAAAAACTCTTACAAAAACTTCAACAATGAAAAACTGTTATAAAAATTTAGATAAAAAAAGTTTTAAGAAAATTTAACAACAATAATTTTAATGATAAAATATAACAATAAAAGTCTGAATGAAAAAAAGCCAAAACTTTACTTTTAAAAACAATAATTTTAAAAATTTTAGGAAAACTTTTATAACAGAATAGAATAATAATAATAACAGCTGACATAATAATAAAAAATGTAATAATTAAAATTAGTAATAAATAATAATAATAATTTTAAATAAAAAGTGCAATTTTCACTTTTTTTCTTTCCTTCGTTCAAACACGAGTTTATGGTCTTAACTAAAACGCTTATGTTTGTTTTTTCATTTTCGATAATCCTGTTGGGAGTTATGCTGAACATTTCAGAAATTATTCTTTAAATATGTATCTATAAGACAGAAAAAAGTTTGAATTAAAAAAATAATTTTTTGCATAGAAAAAAAAATATTGAAAATAGGACTTTTTTTACCCGATGAAACCTTTAAGGTGATGGCACTTGACCAACAACAGTGTTTTGTACGTTTGATTGTCAAAGCAAAGTATTGGCGAAGTAGAAAACAAAAATTAATTCGCCTTGTTTCATTCGGGGCTGACAGCCACATGGCCACGGCGAAAGAAAAAAAAAACGAATCAGCTGATTTACCGATAACATCTTAAATAGGTTCGCCTTGTAAAAAACTATTATAAATGGCATTTCGAAAGTGACGCTTACATGTCAGTAGTGAATAATTCCCACACGGCAACTTTTTTTAAGTCATCTTTGAATTTTATCAAATAGACAGATGTACAATTTTGAAGGATAGAATAAGGCGTTAAAATTATTGTAACTTTATTAAGAAAAAGGTCGATCTTTAAGGACAAATATCGCAAAATTCGTAATTTTATGGTGGAAATAATCGCCCGAATGGGTCCCCAATTCAAAGACTGTTGAAAACATGGCTTGAAAAGTTTTATGCGGACTCCGCATCATTAGAAACAACAATAAAACGATGGTTTGCTGACTTCAAGCCTGGTCGTAGAGACACCGATGAAGCACCTCGAAAAAACAGTGGACGTCCAAATAAGACGATAACACCAGAAAACATCAAAAATATCCACAAAATAGTTTTGAATAATCAAAAAGTGAAGTTGCGTGAGTTAGCTGACATCGTAAAGATATCAAAAGAAGGTGTTGTCTTTATATTATTGCATGGGCATTTGACTACGAGAAAGCTCTGTTCAAAGTGAGTGCCGCATTTGCTCGCTGTTGACCAAAACAGGAAGCTGTTCATGATTATGAGTAGTGTTTGGCCGCCATGTTTAAATGTAATAAATCGGAATTTTTGTGTCGATATGTAACAATAGATGAGACATGGATCCATCGCTTCACTCCGGAATCAAAACGATCGTTATCTGAGTGGGCATCAGGAGGCGAACCTCGTCCAAAGCGCCGCCCGAAAGCACAACAATCGGTTGAAATGGTTATGGCCTCGGTATTTCGGGATGTGCATGGTGTGATATTCGTCGATTATTTTGAGAAGGGATATACCGTTAACAGTGAATATTTTCTAGCGTAATTCGAGCGCTTGAAGGCAGAAATTGCAAAAAAAAATTCCGCATATGGCAAAGAAAAAAATTTTGTTTCATAAAGACAACGAGCCGTTTCACAAGTCATTCAAAACAATGGCAAAACTACAAGAATTGATCTCCGAATTGCTCCCAGATCCACCGTATTCGCCAGAATTTTCTCCCAGCGACAAGTGGCTGTTTGCAGACCTAAAAAAAAATGCTCGCCGGTAAGAAATTTCGCTCGAATGAAGAGGTAGGTTATCATTGAAACCGAGCCCTTTGAGGATTTTGGGGCAAAAGATAAATCGTTTTACAAAAGTGGTATTGAAATGTTCGAGCGGCGCTGAAATGATTGTTGTTCTGGATGAAAATTACGTTGATGAATAAAGCTAATTTTGAATAAAAAACGACGTGTTTTCTTTGTTAGGCCCGAGACTTTTCTAACCTAATCTATCCACCTTGAGAAGAAAATGTGGTCCAAAGTGGATCTTTATGCACACATAATCTAATTTTTATCTCGCTTTCCTCTTAAAGATTCACTGCATACTTTGCCACAGAAAAATCCAAAAATTGCTTTAGTACGAATATACAGCGGAGGTCGTTACTTTAATACCACAATAACCACCCATTTGGGTTCATAGCGGATTCGACATCCATGAAATGTTAAGAACAATATTTTGAAACTAGCTATCGCTCCGCCTCAAAATACGACGTCGCAAATGGAAGCGAATTGCCCATACATTGCGTAAACCCCAGGACGAAATAACAAAAGCTGCGTTGGATTAGAATCCACGAGTGAATCGCAGACGCGCGAGACCAGCCAACACCTGGAGGCGACAGGTGGATGCAGAAACGCAGAAAGCAGGCTATTCGAGGAGACAAATAAAATTTTTAGCTTGAAATAAATCAAATTGAATCTGTTTGTCGAGGCCCTATGTTCCACCTAGGAACCACGGGAAAAATATATCGCTCCTCAGCAGGCAATGGCAAACCTTCGAGTGTATTTCTGCCATGAAAAGGCTTTTTATAAAAAATCGACGGCTGCTAGGAAGCGGCAAAAAACTTTAAGTTCTGCCACTTGTGGAACAACATAGAGGGTTTTTGAGGTATACAAATTGGAGAAAAAGCACGAGAGGAAATGGAACAAAGAATAACGCAAATTGTGTGCATATATGGAGAACTTCTTCAACGTCTTAGCAACTTAGCACAGCGATTCGAAAACTAATGCGATGCAATTTATGAGAACCACTGGTTGCTTTACATCATAAAATTCTGTGATAAGCAAATTGGGTTTGTGATGCGTATTGATAGTTTGATGTATGCATTTGGGAACTTCAAATGTTCACGCGTCATAGACTTTATACTTATGCAGCATAAGCGGCGTTGCGAAACTCAGCTTACACCGTTTAGATCACTAAATTTGTAAGACTTCTGCTTAGAACTAAGAAAATTCCCTTTCATATGTCACCGACACGCTTAGAAAGCCACCAGTAGGCATCACGAGAATGGCACTGGACTGGA
The DNA here is from genome assembly GCF_028408465.1 of Anastrepha ludens. Taxonomy (NCBI): domain Eukaryota; kingdom Metazoa; phylum Arthropoda; class Insecta; order Diptera; family Tephritidae; genus Anastrepha; species Anastrepha ludens. Next base: position 18,143,453 of record NC_071499.1, read on the forward strand.
ACCCGAAAGAGATCAGAAGTCGCGGTTGGCCAAAGACTACTTGGCAAAGGTCGATGTTGCGTGAGTTAGCAGATGCCGACATCACATAGGACGGCGCAAAACCAACATCCCAAAACCGTCTGCGATGGAAGAGTCTTTTTGAGGCTCTATGCTACCGAGCGGAGTGAACAAAGATATAAACAAAAAATGTTAACGACATGAGTTGCAAGCTCATGCTTTCTGTATGGTTTGAGAAATAATCCGCGAACAAAAACTCTCTCTCACTCTCTCTTATCAGCAAGAACAGAATAATCCGCAACAAATTATTTATTTGTTAAAGTTTAAAGAAAAAAATTATAAAAATAACAATAATTTTGGTAATCCTGTAACAGCGCTGCCAGATTATATACAAAAAAATCAATAACTAATTGGCGCTTACACTTTTGTTAGGTGCTTGGCCGAGTGTGGTGCGCGTCTTGACGCTGTTCCACAAATGGAGGGACCGACTTAAGTTTTAAGCCGACTCCGAGCGGCAAATTATTTTTTGCGAGGAGCTTCTTCATGGCAGAAATACACTCGGAGGATTGTCATCGTCTGTTGAGGGATGATCGCTGTTAGAAAAAACGTTTTCCATCATTTAGGAGTTTCATGCACGGAGATTCGAACCTATGCACTCCCGAATGGTAGTCACGCACCAGCCTTTCTGCTACGGCTGCTGCCTGCCAAATGATGTACAATTTGTTTATATTACAAGTACTGCAAGCTAGTTTGACCCTCCGGTCGACACCTTTTTTGAAACCTTCAGTTGGTCACCCGGCTCTGGCCTTTTTTCCCCCTCTTCGCGAATCTTTCTTAAAAGTTTATAGCCATAAATCGATAGGAAATCAAATTTTAGGAAGATTTCTAATCAAATTTTAAGAAGCTACCTGGAAACCCGTTAGCTATAATAGAAATATGTTAAACTCACGTCCAAAGTGGAAGAAGCCAATCTGTCGATTCCCCGGAGGGTTTATACACTTGCATTTGAAATACTTTCTACGACTTATATTCTACTGCTCATTCCTATGTTATTTCTACTCGCTTGCTCACTTACCCATTAGCGGCCATTTAAGCTTCGAATGGTTGCTTGCTGCTCGAATGTTCGCCCATTTCACGCGCCAAATCCGCTATCACCTCCTTGTAGATCAATGGATCGATATTCTTGCCCAGCTGATACAGCAGGAACCAATCGCCAATATTACACTTATTTGCCACCGCCTCAACTTCTTCGCTCTCGGCCAAACGGGAACGGGCACGCAACAGCAAATGACGTAGTTTAGGTCCAATGATAACAGCCATGCGATAAACCAATGAAATGCCAGACAATATGCTCAAAATGATGAACCAGAACCACAAGAATACGTAGATTTTCTCATTGACAATATTCAATGGCAACACACAGAGACCGTCGAATTTCTGCACCGAACCGGATGGACCGTATTTGTGGAAGGTGCATTTGGTGACTTTCGGAAAAACACGTGCCATCGGATCGATACGTTCATCCGGTTCCATTTCGGTGAATTTCAGCACATCACTGCCGTATGTGGAGAATTCGCCATCCAAAAAGAAATCCACAAAGAATATTTGTCCAATAACATTGGCAAAATTCAAAGCCTCACAAACGAAAAAACGGAATGCATAGAAGTTGTGACGATTCAAATTGCCCATAAAATATTCGACGAGTATCTTCTTGCGATCATTCTTACAATCATCATTCACAATGGGACAATTCAAATCCATAACCAACATTTTGAGGCGTCCACCTTCCCATGATTTCCACAAATAGCGAGGCACATAGAAGAGTATGGCTTGGAAGAAGAGCACGAAACACACCCACTGATAGTATTTGTGATATTTCACTTCGTCTTCACCCTCTATATGCGAACCAACACCCGGCTGGACAACATCACGTCCGGTGATGCCCGTCAAACGTTCCGGTACGGTAAAGGTGGAGTAAATCCAGCAGTAAGTGTCCATCACACCGAGCGGAATCTCATCGACAATGCAATCGATGGGATCGCCAATGTATTGACGCGAGGTGACGAGCAGCGAGAAGGCAATCAATATGATCACCGTCGCCTTGTAGTGCATGCGGAAGACATTGTTGTCGATGCAGACCTGATCGATCTTCAGCAGCCCCTTGACGGAGCCGAATACATCAAACATTTTGGCGTGCTTTGTTGCGTATTAAAAGTTAACACAAATTTTTCAAGAAAATTTAAAAAGAGGAACGGTCGTCGTTACTACGGGAATGTTAGCGAATGTGATTTTGTTAATTCGAAAAAAAAGGCAGTGCTTGTAGCGACGCGCAATGGCAATACTTTCGTTTGGAAATTTAGTACTCGTTTGTTTGCGATATGCGGTATGCGGTTTGTTGTGTTTTACTCTATTGTTTCTTTTTGATTTTTTTTTTTCTTTTCTTTTTTTCTCTTTCTCTTTCAACCAATTACACTTTCACACAGCTTTAGCGGTTGCACGGTGCTGTTGCTGTTGTTGCTGTAGTTTGTGATTACTTTCGCGTAACAAAAGTTGTTGTCGGTCAGTAGTAAATTTTGAAAATTAATCGCCACGCGCATAACACAACTTCACTTTCAGAGTTCATTCATCATTTTTGCTCTAAACAATTCTCAAATCATTTTTGCCTATCGACAATTAAACCCAACACAATATTGTTTACTTCATCATAAATCTCATCTGTTTTTATTTAGGTTGCGAATTTCGTTTGGACGCAGAGAACACACGCACGGCGTCGACCACTTCCCAATGCTTGACGTACGAGTCGCTATGGGTTTGTTTAGATTATTTACTTAATATAATTGTTGTTGTTGTTGATTTATATGTTTATATATAAACAATCGCACTTGCACTTCATTCGGCGGGTGGAGGGTGGCTGTGTGTCTGCCTGCCCTTGTTCTTGCTTGGCTTTGTCCAAATATCTCTGTCCGCCTGAACACACTTTGTTCGGTGTGTTGTAATTATGCCGTTGCACCGCAGCACAAAGCGTACACTTCGAATTGAAAATTAAAACTGTTTAGTTGATTGCGAGCAACAGCGGACGCTGATACAAAAACACGACGACGAAAACGTTGTGTATGCGACAGGCGAATACGAGTAAACTGTGGTGGGCAGCATAGCGCGCCATTCCATGGAGTTTGAGTTGTTTGTCAGCCAGCAGTTGAGTGGCTTGAGTGGCGTGTGTGCTTGTATTGGTGTGGGCTTGCAGTTGTGTCGGTAATGATGTAGACTTATAGCTATGTTTGTATTGGTGTGTGCTTACAGCTGTGTTGGTATTGATGCAGACTTATAGCTGTATTGGTATTGTTGTGGGCTTATAGTTGCGTTAGTATTGGTGCTACTGCTGTAGTCGCACTCACTAATACTTTAGCACGCAGGGCTTGCACGTTTTGCTATCGCACGCGCCATGGCACTGTGTCAAGCCAGTTTTGGAGTCATTCCCTGTACGTAAATGCGAGCTCAGCTTGAAGCGCTCCCCAATGCACTCTCATAAGTGTTTGCTACTTTTTACTCAGCGCACTCCAAGATGCTAAATTTTTGAGTTACACTCGTAGTGATGCGTGCTTAGACATATATTTATCTCACAGTTTATAGCTCATTTTTATACCAGTTCGCGAGTTGAGTTGGCATAAAAGGGTTTATGCGGGTATTGAGTGGCTTTTGACATCCCTGTCATGCTGCTGCAGGCACATTTCTATGTGCAGCAGATGTGCAAAAGTATATAAATATGCAGCGCGGTTGGTTTGGATTTTTGTCTTACACAGCAACAACAGCTGTTGTACATACGCACATATGTACATATTAACATTAATACCTGCAAGACGGCGATGTTGCAAGAACAGGATTCAGTCGAAGCTGTGTAGAGATACATATGGCCTCTGGCGACGGTCAAGCATTGTTTGACAAGAACTTTATATGTGTGCGTGTCGGCTGATTGACGCTAATATCTAAAATTTTTGATTTTCATCATTCAAAAGCCGACAACAAGTATGTGTGACACGACGACACCCGACTGCACTAATACACACAAAGCTCAGTCAAGCATGCTGTATCGTCTCCAGAGGCCAATACATGCATGGTTTTTGAAAGACGCAGTGTTGTTGAATGCTGGAAAAAAGTTGAAAGCCTGAGTTCGTGAAAATGCTGCCAGATTACCAAAAATTATACCTATATAATTTCGCAAACGTAACCTCTACCTTCATCGCGAGCTCAGCCTTCTCTCATAAGGGCATTCATAAAGGTGCATGGCAAAAACCAGGAACCAATAGCGCAAACCAATTTGATCACGTCCTCATCAACGCCAGAAGAAGAAGTAAAATAACTGGCGTGCGAAGCCTTAGAGGACCAAACTGCGACAGCGACCACTTCTTAGTAAAAACTAACTTTCGTCAGAAACTCACAAACTTGGCTAAAACCAAAGGTCTGAAAAGGAAGAAATGGAATACTGATAATCTAAATGATATAAATATTATAATAATGTTCCAAGAGAAAATCGACAAAATAATAAACAAAATAAGATGTCTGACAACACAAAGGAAGTGTGAAGGATTCTGAAAGACTCAATCACAACTGCTGCAGCACTAACAATTAGAAAAACAGTGTAAAGAAAAAAGTCGGATTGGCTTTATGAGAAATGTGAAAGAGCAGAAGAAATGAAAAATGAAGCTAGAAAGAGCTGAATGAATAAGGATACCCGCAAAGCGGAAGAAATATATATTGACAGAAAAATTGAAACAAAAATCTGTCAGAAGAAGAAAAGGGAAGTCTTAAAGAAAAACGTGCAAACTATTCGTGAGGATTTTGGAAGAAAAGAAGTTCGTAAATTTTATAGCAAAGTAAAAATAGAAAAGAGAATTTTTAACCACGCGTAAACATATGTATGTAGAAAAAGAAAAAAAAAATGAAATACTTACTGACTCACTAGAAATAATGTAAAGATGGGTGGAGCACTTTGAGAAGCTGCTCAATGCCGAAGAAACATTTACTCCTGCAAATGAAGTCGTTTCGCATGTAGACAGTCGTTATACTCGTATGTGCAAGATAGAAGAAGATCAGGACCCCCCAAACATTAACTGAGATAGAAGAATAGGTTAACCAAATGAAAAACTTTAAAACTCCTGGAGAAGACGAAACCACGTGCGAGCTTTTGAAGTACGGAAGCGCGGTATTTATGAAAAAATTATATCATCTGATGACGGCGATATGGAAAGATGAAATGATGCCTAGTGTATGAAACACGACACTTATAATACCAACCCTTAAAAAAGGCGGCAAAGCAAAGTGTAAAAGCGAACGCAGAATATCGCTTCTCAATACAACACACATATAAATTACTAGCAAAGTTCGTCAACAAAAGGCTTATATGTTATACCAAAAAAGTTTTACCGGAATACCAATGTGGTTTCAGACTTGGAGGAGCGACGACAGATTTTGTTGTTGTTGTTGTAGCAGCATAAACATTTCCCACACACGTGCTGAGAATGCTGCTGGAGTGAAAGTCTTTATCCGGATATAAATTAGGGTCGTTCCGCTAACGTAGAATCGACTGTCGTGGGTACGAAGATCAAATATTCTGACTAAAACAGTCGTAGAATCTCTCTTGCCAACAAGTGCTACTTTGGACTAAGTAGGCAACTGAGCAGTAAAGTCCTCTCTCGACGAACAAAACTAACACTCTACAAGACTCTCATCATGCCCGTCCTAACGTATGGCGCAGAAGCTTGGACAATGACAACATCCGATGAAGCGAAGCTTGGAATGTTCGAGAGAAAGATTCTGCGTAAGATTTTTGGACCTTTGCACGTTGGCAACGGCGAATATCGCAGACTATGGAACGATGAGCTGTATGAGCTTTACGACGACATAGACATAGCGCAGCGAATAAAGATCCAGCGGCTACGTTGGCTGGGTCATGTCGTCCGAATGGATACAAACGCTCCGGCTTTGCAAGTATTCGATGCGGTACCAGCTGGTGGTAGCAGAGGAAGAGGAAGGCCTCCTCTGCTTTGGAAAGATCAGGTGGAGAAGGACTTGGCTTCACTTGGTGTGTCCAATTGGCGCCGGTTAGCACAAGAAAGAAACGACTGGCGCGCTTTATTAAACTCGGCCAAAATCGCGTAAGCGGTTATCGCGCCAATTAAGAAGAAGAGAAAACAGTCTATGGAAAAGCGGTATTAGCACAACATCAACCTACACATGCTGTTCATTGATTTTCAGCAAGCATTTGACAGTATTAACAGAATGAATATACCTGTAATATTTGAGCAATATGGAATCCCCAAAAAATTGACGCGCACGGTAATGAAAACTCTGCTTAATGCCGAATCGGGAGTTTTGGTACAAGACAGATTATCTAAAACCTTTGCAATACAGACCGGAGTTACTTTCTTCAACCATTTTTAATATTTTACTGCGCTTCGCAATAGACGAAATAACTGATACGTAAAGAACTAAGCATATAATGAATGGAGCAACACAAATATATGCTTACGCGGATGATATTGCGATAATCAGCAAAAACTTTCATGCACTACCAAATACTTTCTGTGATATAGAAAAAGCAACCGGGAAAATTGGATTTAGAATTAACGAGGAAAAAACCAAACATATGTTGATGTCCAGAAAAAATGATGAGGCACCTGGTGCAATCAAAATCGGGGCATATGAATTTGAAAAGGTGAAAAATTTCACGTATTTGGGGTGTAAACTAAGCCGTGACAACGCAATGAGCATCACAATCGCCGAAAGAATTTAAGCAGCATATAGAGCATTCTACTCACTTATTAAACCTGTTAAATCAAACTGCTGAACAGACCTTGCAAAATTTCGCTGTATAAATCTATAGTCCGAACAGTTCTTTGCTACGGATCGGAGTCTTGGACAATAAATGAAAAAGACGAAAACAAACTCCAAGTATTCGTGAGAAAATTTTTGAAGCTAATTTGTCAATGAAAACGGCGAGTGGAGTATAAGATGGTATCACGAACTGGATCAACTTATAAAAGGGGAAATATTGTGCGGTTCATCAAAGCTCAAAGCCTAAGATGCCTAGGCCGTACCATGAGAATGGACCCCACGAGAGCTCAACAAAAAAATGATTGACGCTAAAACATTTGCAACGAAAGCAAGAGGCAAACCATGAACAAGATGGATTGACGAACTGGAAGACGGCATGTTTCCCCATTCAAGGAAAGCAACTGGAAGGCATCAACCAATGATCGAGGAAAATGGAGACATTGTGTGCAGCAGACCAAAGCTCAGACAGAGCTCTTGAGCCAAATGCTGATGACGACCTGTGCAGTATAAGGGACATATAGCCCTAAATAATTATCCTTAAGAGTTTAGAGTACTGCAGATATATCAAAAAATTAATTTTCCCTGCACCAAAATTATTATTATTTTATTTCCTTTTTTTCAAAAACAGTGGCAACTATGCTGCATATCATCTTTCTTATCTAAGACTCTATTTTTCTTTCCTTCTCGTTTGCAGCCTTACTACCTCAGCTAATGAAAGAGTTCGCCTCAAGAGTTATTTTGGTTCTTCAATACCTTTTTGTGTATGCCTGTGTGTGTGTGTGTCTATGCATGTATAGATGTGTTTCTATACAGAAATGTATCATGTGGAAATACCTGTGGTGCATTGAGTTGAAGAAATTCCTGGAAGTGCGCTGCAACGGCAGCGGCAACAGCAATACAAAAGATGCAGGAATGGAATCGCATTAACGTCTCATGCGCATAAGTATGGTATGCATGTGTGTATGTATGTATGTATAAATGTATAAGTGTATATGCATCTACACACACATACATACATGCATTACTCGTTTACTTCAAGAACACCATAACACAAAATGTTTTGTTTCGCCTTCACAGGTAAGTAGAAATAAATGCCTACTCACTCATAAGACATTTTAAATTCGCATAAGGACACCTTTTTACATTTCGTGTAGTCCTAACAAAGGGCTCGATTACTACGCATAGATGGCAGGAAATTCTAAATTGGGTTTTGAACGTTTTGTGCTTCAGCAGCGCTACATATATACATACATATGTACATCTGTATACAAAGTAAGCAAATAAGAACCCTGCCTATTTAAAAGTATCAGAAATGCAGTTTCCTAATAGCGACGGCTCAATGTTGACAGATTGTAGTGACCATGTCGCTTTTTTGCAGCGTCTGTCAAATCAATGATTAATTTTTTTTTTTTTTTGTTGTAAATTCCAACTACAACTACTAAAATATTGCGCAAATCGCCTCTGCTTTGTGCGCGTTGACGCCAGTTAGAAACACCAAGGACGTTCAGGTCGTCGTCGACTTGGTCTTTCCAACGTAGATGGTGACGTCCTTTTTTGCGAGTTCCACCTACGAATTTCGAAAGGTGCTCACTTTCTTTGGTGAAGCGTGTTTGTCCATTCGCTCAGCGTGCCCTAGCCAGCGCAGTTGCTGAATTTTAATGCGGCTCCATATTATTCGAAATGCATCATTCTCGCAAATGGGACCATAGATCTTGAGAAGAATTTTTCTCTCGAAAGCTGCTAATAACCGCCAATTGGTGTTCATCTATGTCCAGAACTCAGCGTCCTACAGTAAGACCGGAAGGAAGAGTGATTGATAGATCTTTTTTTCGTGCATGGAGAGAAAACTTTGCTTTTCAATTGCATACTCACCCAAAGAAGCACCGGTTGGCAAGAGTTATTCTACGCTGAATGTGCTGGCTGACGTTGTTGTTGGTTTTATTGCTGGATCCTAGGTAAGCACAGTCCTTGACTACGCCGAACTCGTAATTGCCAATCGCAATACGCGTAGACTTTTTGGCTGTTGGCGCAAGGTACTTTGTCTTGTCCTCGCTTACCGCAAGACCCACTCGACGGGATTCTTTTTAAAGACTGGAGAAAGGTGCACTGACTGCCCGCTGACTAATGCCAACAATGTCGATGATTCACTACGAATATAAAGGGTTTTCCAATAACAGGGGTAACAGGTGAATGGATTGCGCTATCGAGAAATGATTAACAATTTTTTATGGTCGGAATTGGATGGTATTGGTCTGGACAACGTTTATTTTCAACAAGACGGCGCTACGTGCCAACAAGCAACGAAACCATTGATCTTTTACGGGAAAAATTACCGGACCGTGTTATCTCCCCAAGAGGTGATCACAATCGGCCACCGAGATCTTGTGATTTAACACTTTGTGACTTTTTTTTTGGGGCCACGTGAAAGAGAAGGTCTACGCCAACAGCCCAGGGTCGATTTAAGACCTCAAAGATGGAACTCGTGAGGTTATCCAGGACGTATTCGGTTATGGAAAATTTCATAAAAAGGATATTGTCCTGTAAACGTGGTCGTGGTATTCATTTGCCTGATGTTATTTTCCACTATTAACGGCATACCTTCCTCCTTTTCTTTGAATATCAAAATAACACCTCTTATTGGAGTATTAAGTCATTGATATCAAGTCTCCGTGGGAAGTTCCACGACTGAACTTCGTTCTCTCAACAGGCGGTTCTGACTGACTAACGGCCCACTAACCGGACTAGGGCTATTAGCAGCATTCAGATTCAGAATATGAAATATCAACGACATCCAAACTTTTAATATTCATATATAATTGGCGCCCTTTTTGGGTGTTTGGCCGAGCTCTTCCTCCTATGTGCGGCATGCGCCCTGATGCTGTTCCACTCGGAGGTTTGCCCTTGCCTTCCGAGAGTCGATTAGAAATAACTTTCTTTCATTTCATTTGGTGTTTTATGCACGGAGTGCTGTTGGAGTATGGAATTCCTCTCTCTCTCCCTTTACTGCTCCATTTGTGTTGATTCTTATCTCTGTTCTTATGTACGATTGACAGACTGAATTAAACGTTTCAAAAACGATGGTTTTTAATGCTTTGCATTAAATTTGTATGAGTATAAAACACCAGAAACGTTGCCAGAAGAAAGAAAGGGCGAAATATTACTTGCCGAATGGATAGGATAATCGTTAGATTGTCAAAACAGGACCCCTGAGAGTGTGGTGCTGGTATCCATTCAGAAATTTTCGTTCACCTGGAAAAGCCAATAACGAAAAGAACAGTTGCGCTTCGTTTGGTAGAAGCAGGACTTCAAGGGAAGAAGCCATTGGTAACAGCATCCCAACGACAACACCGAATCTGCAAATCAGTGGTGGAAGAACGAGCGGTGGCCAAAGCATGCAGCACTCGACCCCAAGTTCGTCTATCCAATCATAAAGCGCAGGGGAGGCTCAATAATGGTGTGGGGCTGCTTTTCTTTGAGTGGTGTCGGGCCAATTCATGTAATTGGTTCTAGATTGGGTATCTTTAAGTGCATACTTAAAAATCTAATAGAGCACGCGGTCCGCAAAATATCACAAATTTAGATCAGTTATTTGAAAAGGTCAAGGTGGCATGGGAGTTCATTCCTGTTGAACGTTGTAGAGATTTAATAATGTAAATGTAAAAGCGCTGACAGCAGTAATAAAACAAAAAGATTTTTAACAAAATATTAATTTATACGTTTCCCTTTCGCCTCCTTCTTTTATGATTTGGCTATTATTTTGCTTTGTTTTTAAGTATTTATTTTGGACATGAAATAAAAAAATGTAGGTTTTTCTTAGACAAAGAGACTGGCACAGATTGAAAACATTTTATATGTGCAATATAAAATATAAGGTGCAAAACATGTTCGTGATTGAAAAAAGGTGGCTCTTTAAAAAAGGCGATAGGAAATCTCCCTCCAATTATAGAGGTATCTCATTCATGAATTGTGTTGCAAAGATAATGATGGGCATTTTAAATGAGCGGCTCACAAGCTGGGTAGAAAATAAAAATATTATAACAGAATTTCAAGCAGGTTTCACGCGTTTTTGTGGACTTTAAAGCCGCTTTTGATACTGTCCCTAGACAACTATTGCTATACAAGCTTCGTGAAATAGGAATCTCCACCAAAATGGCAAACTTTATTGAAAGTTATTACAGAAATACATGCTCGATAGTAAAAGTAGGAGATGAAATGAGTGAAAAATTCAAAATATCGTTAGGAGTAAAGCAAGGGTGCCTGCTTTCACCTTTGCTCTTTACTTGAATGACCTGCACGACTACTTGGAGGGGGCACTCTCTATAGATGAGTTAAATATCCGTTTGCTATTATATGCTGACGATATCGTCATATTGGCAGATGAGGTTAGTGCTCTTCAAAAAATTATAAGCAACTTAGAAAAATACTGCGAAAAGTGGAATATGCAATTAAACTTTTCTAAGTCAGCTATAATGATTTTTCGGAGAGGCGGTAGAATAGCAGAAAAAGAAATGTGGTTTTTTCACGGCGAAGTTATACCAATAACGAAAGAATATAATTAGGTACTTGGGTGTAAAGCTAACATCAAAACTCAGTTTCAAGCAACATATAGAAAATAGAAATGTTCTAGCGAAAAAAAGCATAAATGCAACTTGCAAAATTAAAATAAGTTGTCGGCAAAATGGAAACTGTTTTTAGCGGTGACTAGAGCAATCCAGAGTTATGCTGCTCAGGTATGGGGAAACTCATTGTTTGAAGAAGTAGACAAATTTCAAATTTAATTTTTTAAAAAGGGTACTTCATCTCCCGAGTAATACGCCATCTTATTGCTTTCTCTTGGAGACAAATGTTCCAAGCTTTCATTTGTATACACTGCAGCTTCATTTAAAATATATATTTAAAACGTTATTTGAATATGATGATAATAGATTGCCTCATATACTATCAAAAAAGATTTTAGAAAAACAGATATTTGGGTTGAAGAAATTAGTAATGTGGCACAAAAGTTAGATATAACATGTAACTGGGACACTTAAAATAAAAGAGAGTGTAATAGAAATTAATTTCAATACTAGAAAATCTTCATGATTCGAATATTCGAACTTTGTGGGAAAGGGCACACCAAAGCACCCGATTATATAAGGAATTAGACCATAACAACGCCAGAAGCTATTTAAACGGTAACACTGGAATCTATACAATTTTGTGGATTATGAAAGCCAGATGTGATTAATATACTTGGGAAGCCAAAGGGATTTAAATTGCGCTTTATGTATATTAACTTAAATGAAATAGAAGACATCACACATTTCTTAGGAAAATGCCCGATACTTAAAAGAATTCGTCAAAGATTTTTTGGAAAATATACAATAGTTTAAACCGAGATGAAATCATAGAAATTTTAAATGGTATTGGCCCTTCTGGATATAATAACATATTTAAGTTCATCACTGGTGCTATAGAATATAGAAAATTAATTTTAAACGAATTCAATACGTAGTACCATAGTAACATATGTAAAATGTAAGATTTTTTTTTTTCCGACAAACGACCTAGTGTCACTGTAGTACGTTCTAATGTTAATGATTAAAATGAAATGTAATGTGTATTAAAAAAAACAAAAAGTCGAACATTTACGTGATTTTATTGAAAAAAATCTCAAATGAATGAATGATGGGTATCGCTCTTAAGTGCTTTTCATCGGCTGTATGTGCATATGTACGCACAGGCTAGCATGCGCAGTCGCGGCGGACATTTGACGGAAGTCATATCCAATATATACATACATAAATGCATATACAATAGTTACATACATATATACATAATTGCCACCAAGGACCTTACATATGCACCTCATACAGTTAGTTTGATTATATTTTCATATTACTGAACCCTATTTGAATCTACCATCACTTTGCTAGTAATGCACTTAGGCAGTTTTACATACATATGTACATACATATGTTCATAACATACATCTAGTAAAGTCATTACCAAACTCTTTATGAAGTGAAGCCAACAGTGGTGCCAGAAGAAACTCGAAATTTCAATTAATATTCAGTTTTTCTAGAAATGCTTGTAGGTGTTATATATACTTGACATACATACACACATAACATATGTAGGTGCACAAATATATTCAAACATATGGTATGTACATATGTAGATTTTTGAAATTTTTTTAAATGCCATATGCATACGTACATATACACCATTGTATGGGTGGCTAAGTGTACTGCGGAACATAAGACTTAACTGTTGTCAGAGCAAATCTTATCATACTAATTGGAGATTCTTGCATTTTCGAAACGAAACCACAACACTGGAAATTAGAAACAAATAAGAATTGCCTGTTTTCCTACAAAATATGAGTTATGTTTATTGCATGACCTTACAATATTCTTGTATGTATGTAGGTATGTATGTATGCATTTCTTGTAGCAAATGGTGTGGCAAGTAAAGACAGACTATGTAGCATTTGTGTCTACTTATACATACGTAAGTCCCAGCGCATATGTATGTATGTATTTGAAAAAAATCTAAGTAGCATACATACATACAAACATATTTACATAGATATCTCTTCACTGCTCACTAGCAAAACTTTCACCGCCGGTAAACCAACAACTAACAATCATGATATCAGTAGAGGCATTGTGTACATACATAGCTACATATTTAAGGTTTCTTTCGGTTTAGATATGTGCACATGCAGTGAGCGTCAAACGAAAGTGTACACCACATATTGATAAGATTTATTTGATAAGTGTTTTTGATTTTGTAATTTAAATTGACTTTTTATAAAGCTATAGCTTACACTACAACAGGACCCATATAAAGGAAAGTTTCGAACTTTTTATAAAGATTTAAAAAAATTCGGCAAAATTTCAAACTTTTTACTAAGAATCTTAGAAAAATTCCTGGTATGCAGTTTAATAGATCACTAAAGATTTTTCAGAATTTTTTCGGAAGTTTTCTTGTGCATTTTCTCCATTTAACCCATATTGCGCATTTATTTTTTTCTGTATGGAAAAAAATCCACCACCGTCAGCAGAAGAATCATTGTCAAAAACCAACCCGATGTTTGTGTGACTTCAAACCTACACTTCATTTTACTGAACTCAATGATCTAAAAAACTGCATACCCGAATTTCTTTTTTAGGGGTTAGGGGTAGTCAGAGGCCCGAAAAAATTATGATTTTCAATCGGCCCAATTCATGTTATTGGTTTTAGATTGGGTATCTTCAAGTGCATACTTAAATGCAATTGAACATCATTGGAACGGCGTACAAAATGCACTCGGTCCGCAAAATATCACAATTCTCAGTTATTTGAAAAGGTTAAGGCGGCATGGGAGTTCATTCCTGTTGAACGTTGTAGAGATTTAATAACGTAAATGCAAAGGCGCTGAGCAGCAGTAATAAAGCAAAAAGATTTTCAACAAAATACTAATTTATACTTTTCTTTATGATTTTCAATCATATTTTTTTGCTAGTCAATTGCTTTATTTTACAAAAATACAAACATAGCATTAATACATCATGTTTCGACTTGGCTTTAGCACAATCTCAAAAAAAAAAAAATTAATAATTGTAAAACTTATTGCAGTTTGTGTGGAGCCCGTTTCTCCAGAAGTCGCTTGCGGTGATCATCACAAGTCCTTGGAGGTTCGTCTAAAATCAATCGGACAAGAGAAATTAGTTTCATTAATAGATAATCTTGTGTCTGATAGAAGTTTTTTTTCAAAATTAACAACATGGCGGCCTCAGGAAATATTTTTCAGACTTTTGGAAAAAAAACCGACAACTAATTATTTAACAAAAATCGAAATTTTTGAAAAAAGAAATCCTTCGAACAGACACGAGTGTTCTATGTTTTTCAAAAGTAGTATAAATTTTATTGAAATCTACCAAGCGGTTTTTAGGTTACAGTGATCACCAGTTCAAAAAACAAAGTTTTGAGAAAAATGCATTTAAAGGTTTTGTTTTTGTTTGTTTTTGCCCGAACACCCCTTGTTAATTATTGAATAACTCGAAAAGTATTTGTCGGATTCACTTCAAACTTTGCTAATGCAAAATAAACTCAATTTTTTTTAAATTCTGACTACCCCCTTAACCCATGCTGCGCATTTTTTTGTATTTTGTATGGAAAAAATTGTCAAAAATCAACGCGATTTTTGTGTGACTTCAAACTTACACTTCATTTTCCTGAACTAAATGATATAAAAAACTTCATACCCGAGGGTTTTTTTTTTAACATTCTGAGTAAAAATTTTGAAATTTTCATGAAAAGTTTACGAACTTTTACAAATTTTATACAACGTCCGAAATTTTGCTTTATATGGTCTTGTTTATAATATGAACTACAGTTTTGTGAAACAATATTTGAAATTATAAAACGAAAAAGAAAAAAATTCAAAACTTATCATTATGTGGTGTAGACTTTATTTTGACGCTGACGGTAGGTACATTAGTATGTATGTATGCATGTCTTGTTGGTGGTTTCTTCTCGCTGCCAGACGATCTACCTGCAAGCAGTTGATAAAATTCACGTTTCACTACCAAAAAAAAAAAAACAACAAAAACAATAAAACTATTTCCGAGCGATATTTCTTGTTTCAAAGGTATGCACCTACACATACTTATGTAGTAAAGATTATTATTACAAACTGAAGCGTACCCTTAAAATTATAAGCCTAGTTAACACATTATGTACGGGAAGCCTATTAAAAGGTTTTTCAGTTGCAGTTATTTTAAGGAGCCATCAAATGCATAAAAGTGCATCCGCATTGCTTAAATTTTTGAGAAAGAATCTCGGAACTCCGGATCCATGTTTAGTTCGGCCTGTCATAAACAGGAAACAAAACTATCAGACGCCTTTAAGATCCTACCAACTGAGTGCGGTAGAGCAATAAAATAATTAAACCGTACCATTGGTATGATAGGATGATAAAGGTGTCGCGATGATGAGTGGCCGAACGGAATGTTTTCGTTAGATTATGAAATGTAGATAACGAAATGCATCCTAATTACCTGTTGAGTAATATATGTATAGGAAACGGTAGGATTTAAACAGTGGTAAAATCTGCCAGCGCACTGTGACATGTGATAATAGTTGGTCAACAACCGATAAACCAATTACTTTGAAACCTTTTGGGTGAAACTCCGGGATAAAAGTTATGCCAAAATCGCAAGAATGCATAGAGTTGTTTATTGGAGAATATTTACTTGAGTATATGGTTAGCCAATGAAACATATATCAATCTCAAATAGAGAAAAGATTGACAATATCATCAAAAGCAAGAAAGTGGACGAACATTACAATACCAGAAATCAAAGAATTTTTAGGCCTAATTATTATAAAGGGATAAATAATCAAAGATTATAGATCCATTTATTGAAATACTAATCTTTTCAAAATTTTTTCTTATGAGCCGAGACAGATTTTTACAATTATGGCACTGAGATTTAATGATCGTAAAACCGACCTGGGTTAGGTGCAATCTGCTATCTAATTTGCCCGTACATAAAGTGTTAGGAAATGGTCTTCAGCTTCTTCTTATGATGTATAAATGCTTAATTAGTGCTTAAAACTAAGTGGGTATGAGTCGTCAAGTATTTAATTTCATATTATTACAGGTAACTGCAGAGTGTGTAGCCATCTGCGCAGAATTGGGATATGGTATTTCATTTCTACTGCCAGTCCCCGGAGACTCCAACACACATTCTTCCCGAATGTGAAGCTATAACGCGAGGAAGAACGTGATATTTCGGCCGAATGCGGTGGGAGGTAAGGCACAGACACTTAGCTCAATTGAGATCTATCTTAGGTTTAATAATTGGCTGTGGATGAGGTACTGTGGAAAGTATATTCGAAAGGCCTCGAAACTTCCGTGTATTTTCTTTTAGGGAATTTGAATTGTATTTTTCTAGCAGAACTTCTCGGGATAAGGCAAGCTTCCAGGTTAATTAAGAACCATCTACAACAACTGTCGGAAGTATGCATTTTTCAGACAGTCTAGCAGCCATCTTAGCTTTAAAGTCACCTATAACCAATTCAAAAATTGTCAGACAATGCAAAGAAGAACTTAATGCCATAGGAAAATAGAAGGAAATGAGAGAGCTGATGAACTGGTAACGAATTCGAAGCGGTAGAAATAGACTGTCCCCAAAGCATGCAAAAACAGGGAGATCTTCTCGCTATTCCAGAAGCAGGCTTTGACAGATGGACTAATACGGATATCCGCAAAATAACTAAACAAACGTTGCCGAATGTAAAAAAATCCAGAACTGACGAGTTGTTAAGAAAACCATGAACAGACATATTCAGAATTACGTGAACAATAACTGGCCACTGGCCTTTGGGAGACCATGCCAGGCAGATTGTGTGGGTCTTAAAGCTGCAAGAAAAATCTAGAAAAAAAGCAGTATTTCACTATCTGTGTATGTAAATGACCAAGTCTAGGAGCTCGAAGCCATATAATGGTGGGGATTTCTCAATGGTTAACTTGAAAGAAATTGCAGAAAAGAATTTAGACAACATAGGCAAATTCATAGTCAAATCAAGTTGGTTCGACTAAGTGTTATACGAGGGTGTCTTTTATATGTCGGGATTAGAGAACAAAAACAAATTTTAATCATCGAAAATCACTTTACTATTTTTCAAAATATTCTCCATGAAGATCTATACACTTTTGCATGCGTTTGAACTAATTGCCGAAGCACTTTTGCCACTCTGAATGAGGTACCTCCAAAACATGCATTCTGAATGCCGCAGCCGCTTCTTCAGGTGTCGAAAAACGTTGACCTCTGAGTTTGTATTTTACGTACGGGAATAAAAAGAAGTCATTCGGTGCCAACTCAGGACTATACGGCGGATGACTCATTAATTCGATGTTTTGGGTGCTCAAAAATGCAGTTGTTTGAGCCGATGTGTGAGAGCTCGCATTGTCCTGGTGATCCGTCTTTGGCGATTGGTTTTCCTATTTTCTTGGAAGACAACTGGCAAACAAATGGTTGTGTACCACTCAGAATTTACTGTTCTGCGTTGTTCTAATGGTACGGTTGCGACATGTCCAGTTTTTCCGAAAAAACAGGCGACCATTTGCTTGGAAGAGCTTCGTGCGCGAACAACTTTTGTTGGATTTGACTCATCTTGAAACACCCATACAGCCGAGTGCTGTCATAGACGTGTTTCGAAGCCCCGCGACCGTATTTTTTAAGCATTTCCTTCGACCAATCGACACGAGCCCTTTTTTGAGCGATTGACAAATTGTGTGGGATCCAACGCGAACAAATTTTTTTGACAGTCAAATGTTTATGCAATATTGAATGTATGCTGGTCCCACTAATGCCTAGATTGTCTCAATCTTACGATATGTCACATGACGATCTTGCAATATCAGTTCGCGCACAGCATCAATGGCTTTCGGAACAGCAACTGATTTTGGACGACCTTCACGAAATTCGTCTTGGAGTGAAGTACGACCACGATTGAATTCACCATACCATCGATAAACACTGGTCCTTGATGGAGCTTCATCGCCAAAAAATGAATTAAGTTCATCCATGCAATGTTTCAGTGTTAATCCACGTCGAAAGTTGTAAAAAATAATTGCACGAAAATGTTCACGATGTAATTCCATTTTTGGGCCGACATGAATCTTTTAAGTTACTGTAAACAACACAAATAGCGCTGGTATTTCAAAACGTTCTGGTACGTAAAAGCCAAAAAATGTCAAACTTTGCGATACAGCTGTCAGTTGCCAGATTGCAACACAAGGGTTGCCAAATCGCGAAATATAAAAGGCACCCCTGTATACAAATGGCATCTTTTGTGCTAATTGGATCTGGGTTGTGTTACTCAGGCAACACCTCCAGCACCATAAAATAGTAGCTGGGATTCAGTCAAAGTGAGTAAGATCATATTAATGTTATAGCACTCTGTCTTTAGGACCAACATAAATGGTCTCATACACTCGTATAAACTCCAATAGATGGACCTCATCAACCGGTCCACGGAAATTTGTCTTCTTATGCTGTTGCAATTGAAAGAATGTGATCCGAAAGTAAAGAATTGTACTTAAACATTAAAATTTGTGAAAAACTATTTAATGAAAACTACTTCTGCTCAATTAGATCAATTTTGTGCAGGTATTTATAGTTTGCGATTTCTCAGCTTGCTATTTATGGCTAAGAATCCACTCGCATAAGAGATTGCCCCAACGCTATGTACTCCTCTTTGTGGTGTCCATCTTATTGCTTTCCTGAAAAATAGGAGCTCTTACAGTTTACTGACGTACATATCCCAATGAGAGACGGTTCGCAAAAATTAGTTTTAAGACAGAAATGCACACCGGTCTTCACTTTCTCTCGTTTCTTATCATTATAGAGTCCCATGCCCGAGATTTTGGAATACAATTTTCCGATTAAGAGCTAAAGTACCAGTCGTCGCAAGCCAACTGATTTCCTACGTGGTGCGTACATTTGCATATAGTATGTATGTACGTAAGTATGTATTTGCTAAAATGCAAGGGCATGTTGGTGTTTAGCATGAACGTGCAACTGTGCACTTAATTCTGTGCTTAAGTATTACTACAGCGTATTTCATTATTTATTATTCCACAACGATTTATCTGTATCTTCAACTGCATGGCTTGCTATCTTTTGTAATAAATATATGTGCGTATGTGTGTAAGTATGTAAGTAAGTGGGTGCATGATCATTTGTGCGTGCGCCAATGCGTTATGTCAATTTACAAACCTTCAATTGTGCTATCAGTCGCTGGCTTCATGCACTCACCTACACTCACACAAAAAAGTACCCCAGAGCGAAGTAAGTAGGCATGCAGGCTCCTCTCTACCACTAAACAAGCATTGCACCTTCAATTCTATTTCACTTCCATACTCACCTCACTCTCCCAAACGCACTTATATTGCTAAGCACGCCGTGAGTACCTGTATCTGATAATAGCGTTTGCTCATTAATAACATTTCGAAATGTGCATTATTGCCTTGCCATTGAGCTGCAACAACAGCGACAATTGTCATGCAACTGTCTGAGTGATCAGTTTACGATATGAAAAGTTATACCTAAGAATGCAACGACCCTAAACACTATTTTTTTTTCTTCTTTCTACTGTGTGTATGCCAAAAAGCAAACTATGCACATACATATTTACATACATCTATATATATGTATATGTATGTATGTGTGTTTGTAGGTATCAGTACCTACGCCGCACTCTAAGTAACGACTTGTCTATATTAATTGTGATTGGTTGTGTTGTAAGGAGGTCAGCAGCATTCTTCACATTACATTAATATCTGTTGCTGACTTTTCGATTTTGTGTGCTGCTGCGTGGCTCCTAAACCTAACACCATTATGCGCAACAACAAAAATAGATGTAGAGAAAATTTATATTTGATACCAGGTAAAATTTAAGCCTGTAGAATTGGGCATTCGATACAATTTTTGTACCCATGCGCATTAGTTTACTAGGGTATTATAACTTCTTCGCAAAACACTTTGATGATATTTCACTTCACCAAAAACAAGCACCGGGTGCATTCAGTTCGGTTCCGTTCGAATTTCGAAACTTATTTACTCTTTGGTTTGACTTTTTTTTTTTAGAGTGACAATTTTATGTATGCATTTGGTAATATTTTTATCGATACGTCACATGCAGACTTTACTTTCTTGTAGGTCTTAATACAGTATACACAACCGATTTATAGCTGTAGGCAGCAGTTACAAGTGGCACCGGAATATGTGCATGTGTATGAAAGTATGTCTTTCTACTTTTTAAAGTTATAATCGTATGTAGGTGAGTACTTCAATTGAAGGGAAGTAAATGCGCCTGCCTGCAAACTGTTATCACGCGCGAGCTCGTTGTTGTAATTTACAATTTTTTCAGTTAATCATTGCAGTCGCTACTTGAGAAGTGCGAATCTTTTTCAATTCCTTTGAAATGTATGCTTGCAGTTTCTTTTGAATTTAGAACATAAATGCAAGAAATACAATTGAATCATTCGTCGGTGACAAATATGAATTTTAATAATCTGATTTTTATTTTATTCTTTTTGTTTTTTGCTGAGCAGAATTAAGTGTTGAACTAAAAAAATATGAAAAATTTGTCGAGTTTGTCGAGAATTAGTTTACGCATTGAAAATGAATACAATTTTTGAATTAAAAGTTGCAAAAATATACCTTTTAATATTTCGACTGCTTCTTTTTTAATCAAATATGGTTATATACGGCATTTAAAAACTGTTCATTAAAAAAAGCTTGAAGTGGCTTAAAGTCGTTTTGATTTTGTATACTTTTTTTCTGGAGGTCTAGTGCATTTCGCCCATTTACAAAAATTTCGAGCATTCGTTGTCAACAAGCAAATTTATTGTACGAACGCTGATGTTAATTAACTTTGAGTATTATAGTTTCAGTTTTAGTCTGAGTTATCATCATCATCATTGTTGGCTGAACAACCCTGGTCGGGTCTTCACCTGCTATAGCAAATGCCTCCAATTGTCTCGGTTTCGTGCCTGTGTCCTCCATTCCCGAAATCACAATAAGCCTGCATCTTCTTCTACACCGTCAATTCATCTAAGCGGCGGGCGTCCCTTTCTTCTCTGTTTGTGGCATTTATCGAAGAGTATTTGCTGAGGTGGATAATCCGTATTAGCCCGCAATTTTGTTTATCTGCATCTCTGAATGTCCACGTTTCACTACCGTACGGCAAGATGGAAATAATAATTGAGCCTTACAGTGAATCCAGCTTATAAAGCCGAACTGAAAAAGTATAAGAAAGCAGTCAGAGCTGCGCAACGTGAATCCTGGCAAAATTATTGCAAAGGAATTGAAGAAACTTCAGAAGCGGCCAGATTAAAAAAAAATTCTTTCAAAGACGCCATGTAACCCAGGCTATCTACAAGGTCAAGGGAATGCATGGACTACGTCAAGTGAGGAATGATTAGGTCTTCTACTAGACACACACTTCCCAGGAAACAAGCCGGTGGAACAAAATGATTCTGCTAATCATGAAAGGCAATCCAACCTGGGAAGTCTATTAGTGACAAACGCAAAGATTAAATGGGTTATCAACACTTTTGGTCCTTATAAATCACCTGGACTAGACGGTATCTATCTTGTGGAATTGCAGAAACCACGGGATATTGCCTCACCGTTTATTAAAATCATCATTAGAAGTTATCTTAACATGGGCTACATTCCGCTAGGATGGAGAGAGACAAAAGTCTCTTTCATACCCAGGCAGGCAGGTCTTCACACACTAACCCCAAAAGACTTCAGACCAATTAATCTTACGTCTTTCTCCCTCAAAATTCTAGAGAGGATAGTGGATGAGTGCATACGGGGCGCTATACCAATAAATAAATTCTCCTCGGCGCAGCATGTCTACACTAAGGGGAAATCTACAGAAACTGTCTTACACTTGCTTGTCGGGTTGGTGGAAAAATGTTTATCTGATAAAGAGTTTGCCATGGTTGCCTTCGTAGATATAGAAGGCGCCTTCAACAATAGAAAGGCGAGCGCTATAGTAGATGCTTTAGAAGACTTGGGAGTTGAAGGAAGGTAACGGCAAATTTAGGCAGCACTACCCTAAGCAGACAGGTCTGTGGAGGTACACCTCAAGATGGTGTCCTCTCCCCTCTCTTCTGCATTTTGGCGGTAAACTCGCTATTGCTGACCCTGGAGAGAGGGGGTTGCCACGTCACTGCATACGCAGATGACGTAGCAATCGCCGTTAAGGGCAGATATCCTAACACCCTCATGGACATTCTGCGCTCTAACATGGCCACGCTTAGGAGCTGGACTGAGCGTAGGGGACTCGCTATAAATCCCGCAAAAGCTGAAATAATTCTCTTCAAAAGGAAACATAGGCTTCCTAAAATCTCCCCGCTAGTTTTCAAGGGTGTGGAGATTCCTTTGAAAGAGAATGTCAAGTACTTAGGACTCATATTAAATAGGAAACTCGCATGGAAACCTAATATTGAGGAAAGAGTAAAAAAGGCCAACGTTGCATTATATACTTACGAAAGAGCGGTCGGTATTAAATGGGGGTTAACACCTTGCGTTACTCATTGGCTATATACTTCGGTAGTTAAACCAATCTTAATATATGGAATACTTGTATGGTGTCCATCTACTCTACAGGCGAGTTACGCTAAAATCATGAGTAAGGTCCAAAGAACAGCTCTTTTATGCATCTCTGGTGCTTTAAGGACTACCCCAAACAAACCGCTAGAAGTGCTAATCAATTTTCCAGCACTAAATCTTGTAGGGAAAAACGTGGCGGCCGCTTCGACGCTTAGATTCAAAAGTATGGCGCTATGGAAAGAACAGTGGTTTTGCCACGCCCGTATTTTTCACACTCGGAACAGTCACAAACAAGAAATAAACTATTCTACTTCTAGACTTACTTCCGACAAGTCCTCCAAGACAAGTATACCGTCAAGAAGGGGGGATTTAAAGTTTTATACAGATGGCTCCAAGCTAGACGATAAAATTGGCTATGGAGTATTTTCGATAGAATTAGGACTGGAACTATCAGTTCGACTACCAGACTACTGCAGCGTCTATCAGGAAGAGGTTCTAGGCATAAAATAAGTGGCTACATACCTAAATATGCATGCCGTAACAAAAACGATTTTGTTAATGGTATTATTAATTTTTTTTTTTTTTTTTTTGTCGGAACAAACCAGCAAGTACAGCACTCAGACCCAATTAAGTCCATCGTATTACACTCGGACTCTCTTTTTAATTTTCTTTAAATCCACCCCACCTCCGAAGAAATCTGACTAGATATTGTGGTGCCAAGGATCCAAGGTGGTCGCTTCTTAACACATCAGTGCAAAAGACTTCAAGCTTGATTCGAGCGAAGGCCGGGGAGACGCACACAAAGTAGTCCGCGGAGGCATCCTCTTCTCCTGGGCATGCTGGGCAAAGTGCACTATCTGTGCTTCGCCCATAGAAAGTGGTCCGTCATCAGTTAACCCAACTGCCTACAGTTTCTTCTGCTTAATGACAGGAGGATCTACGACAGTCAGTCGGACATGAGAGGTAACATCAGTTTTGTCCATCTGCAGCCTCTCTCAGCCCGCCAAACTCGCTTGTGGGTTAAAGTAACTCGTTTGCTAACCGTACCTTCGATGGCTGCAGAAGGGAGTGGCAGAACGGACTCCCAGCAAAGAAGTTGGCCTCTGAGTTCATTCTAGCTAAAAAGTCAGGTAATTACCCGCGATACCCACGTGCCTTGGGATATCAGGATATTATGTCTACCGACATAGGTCAGCCTGGCTTTACAGGACTTAACTACCCCAGAAGACAGTCCATCAGTATAAGACCATGAGCGCAGCTTTGCTGTCGCTGCCGACACATACAGATCCGCCTCTCCATCTGTTTTCCACAGCAAAATTCATCGCTTCTTGAACTACATACACCTCCGCTTGAAACCCAGATGCATGCATTCCAGGAGCAAAGTGTAGTTTTGTCCCGCTAGATTCCAACCAGATACCAGAACCGGAATCATGCTTGGTCCTGGAGTCATCCGCGAAAACCCGAAAACAATGTATGCCGTGCTCATTTTCAGAGTTTAACCACAATTTCAGTGAGCACCACACTGAAGAATGAAATATTTGGATACTAAAGTTGAAACACTGAGTTTATTTTCAATGTATTAACTAATTCTTTACAAACTATTTGTAAATAAAGGGTGATTTTTTAAGAGCTATAGAAAAGTTTTTCAAAAAAACACACGCAAAATTCAGAAAAATGCATGAAATTTTTATTTAAATCGATAGTAGAGTCCATATAATTTAATGTTTGAAGATTATTTCATGCAAATGTTGACCGCGACTGCGCCTCAAATGGTGCATCCGCTTATCATCCAATTAGGCATACTCTTCCCAATGTTTCGGCCGATATCTCACATATAAATGCTTTAATGTTGTCTTCCAGTGCGTTAATTGAAGCAGGCTTGTCTGAATAGACATGAGCTTTAACATGGCCCCACAAAAAATAATGTAAAGGCGTTATATGGCACGATCTGGGTGGCCAATTGACAGGTCCCGAACGTGAAATAAAACGTTCCCCGAACTCGCCTCTCAACAAGTCCATTGTTACGCGTGCTGTGTGGCATGTGGCACCGTCTTG
The DNA here is from genome assembly GCF_028408465.1 of Anastrepha ludens. Taxonomy (NCBI): domain Eukaryota; kingdom Metazoa; phylum Arthropoda; class Insecta; order Diptera; family Tephritidae; genus Anastrepha; species Anastrepha ludens. The sequence continues at coordinate 18,168,445 of NC_071499.1, forward strand.
CTGAAGTCAAGCTCTTGCATTTTGGGCAAAAAAAAGTTGGATATCATTTCACGGTAGCGCTCACCATTCACAGTTACGTTACGATTCGCAGCATCTTTGAAGAATTACGGTCCAATGATACCTCCAGCCCATAAATCGCACCAAACTGTGACCTTTTCTGGATACATTGGTGGCTCTTGCAATTCTTCTGGCTGATCTTCACTCCAAAATCGACAATTATGCTTATTTACCTACCCATTGATCCAAAAATGAGCTTCGTCGCTGAACACAATTTTTCGATAAAAAAGTGGATCTTCGGCCAACTTTCCAAGAGCCCATTCACCAAAAATTCTGCGTTGCGGTAGGTCGTTCGGCCTCAATTCTTGCACTAGCTGTATTTTGAAAAGCTTCACACCTAAAACCTTTCGCAAAATTTTCCACGTTGATGAGTAACAGGGGCCCAATTGCTGCGAACGGCGACGAATCGGTAATTGATGGTCATCATTAACACAGGCCGATACAGATGCGATATTTTCTTCAGTTCGCACTCTACGTAAGGGTGTTGGTGGTTTGATGTCCAATAATGTAAATTTGGTTCTAAATTTAGTCACAATAGCCGCTTCAGTGGGTCGATTAAACTGACCATAAAATGGAAGAACCGCGCGATAATCTTTCTTAACAGAACACGCATTTTTATAATAAAATTCAATGATTTGCAAGCGTTATGGACGTTGTTCGTTTATAAGACGATTCAAACTGAAGATGTTTGACAGTGAAACAAAACACGAAACGAGTGTCAACTGTTTAAACCAACTGTTTAAAAAGATAATAGTTAAAAAATCACTCGTTAGATATAGTGTAATCTCCAATTAAATGTAAATGGAGTGCAAATGATGATGGGAGATATATATGTAAGTACATATGTACACTTGAGCCCACATATTTAAGTCACTTTATCTTTTTACAATAGGTAGGTAGGTGAAATGGCGGCCGCCGTAGCCGAATTGGTTGGTGCGTGATTACCATTCAGAATTCACAGAGAGGTCGTTGGTTCGAATCTCGGTGAAAGCAAAATTAATAAAAACATTTTTTTAATAGCGGTCGCCCCTCGGCAGGCAATGGCAAACCTCCGAGTGTATTTCTGCCATGAAAAAGCTCCTCATAAAAATATCTGCCGTTCGGAGTCGGCTTGAAACTGTAGGTCCCTCCATTTGTGGAACAACATCAAGATGCACACCACAAATAGGAGGAGCTCGGCCAAACACCTAACAGAAGGGTACGCGCCAATTATTTATTTTTTTTTTTTTTAGGTAGGTGAAATGGTTGAAGTGCACCTGGCACTCCTAAAGTAGCATTAAAAGGCCGTTTTGATACCATTATGAGACCTCCAACAGGCAGATATCTACAGCCAACCAGAGCTGTTGATATAATGGAGAAGATTGATTGGATTTAGGTTGGCATTCACAGAGAAAATGATCCACAGTCTCCTTCTCTGAAAGGCACAGCTTCTGCAATGGGGGTTAAATGGTAACCTTAGCTTTTCCGCGTGTGTGCCGAGCGTCCAGTGACCGGTAAATACAGGTACGAGTTTGAATATTGAATGACGTGGAATTCCCAGGACTTTCTGTGTCTTTCGTCTATTGTATTCGAGCCAAAGGGTTTTCGAAATAGCACATGCAGAAATGGAGCTCCATCTTTTCTGCGCTTTCCTGAGAAATAATTTGTGCAATTCCCTTTTAACAACTGTCGAGGGGATGCCGATGACCGGGTAGGAGGTCTCTGAGGCCAATTTAATTAATCTTTTTACAATATTCACATTAATTTTCATGGAAAATTCTTTATCAATCATTTTTCATAAAAATTTATTTCATTGTATAACAAAAAAAAAAATAAATGTACCAAACTTTGTAAAAAATTCACAAAAATGTAAGCGGAGGCGCAAAATTGTTCACCTTGTCGGAAGGTTAATAATTTTTGCTAATGTTGCATTTGTGAACTAAATAGCTGCAGTATGCAAACAGACAAGCGACAGACGCGTAAAGGTCTAAATAAAGATTTACATCACTTAAATTATTATTTTTTTTTTTTTGATTTAGTAAAAAAGTTATTCAAAAAAAAATTGGATGATTATTTTTGCACAAACGCTTAACAGTTGTGACGGAAAGGTATCATTTTAAATAAAAGATATAATTTGGCAAAAAACTTGCTGATTTTATTTTAAAAGTTCTGTTTACTACTTCAGTTAAATTCTTTTGAGTAAGCACTCCTTCTCCTTTCTAAGCATACAAAGTGACAAATAAAATACACTTTTCATTTTTCATACTTTTCCAAATTTAATATTCAATGAAAAGTTTGAGCTCATTGTCATTAACAAAAAAAGACACTTCGATTAACCCATCATTTAAAAAATGTTGCTTCAATTGAATTCGCATACACTTTTTCACGTGTTTAAGCCTATCAGCGAAGAAGCCTCAAATAGATAATTATTAACTTGTTAACCAAATTTTGACACATTGCGCCACCGTGACAAGCGGAGACAAATTAATGCAAAAAGGTTGGCCAATCCACTTCATTTGACATGACATCTGGTGATAAGATTTTAATAAGTAATTGATGGGCATTAAGACAATACGTGCCAAAGTAGAATATTAATTGACAGTGAAGATTTCAAAGGGGGAAAAATATAGAGCTTTTGATGGCGGTGAGTTTTAAATATTGTTTCTTATACATACATACATACGTACATGCATACATAGACGGATAGTAGGAGCATTAAACATACTCTTTTGCCCTATGAGCAGAGAATCAAAGTTGGGCATTTTTCCCCAATTCTCGCTTATCTTCCATAGCCTTTTGTTTTCATTGTTTCTATATTACAGATAAAAATCTGTACCCAATTAAGATTCACGAATATTTCGATTCGAATTTCGAACAGTAAAAAAATTTCTTTCTTATTTATTCATCAAAATACATATGTTTTTCCGCTTCCAAGTAGGGCCTCTTCACTTACTATATAATGCAATTTTGCGAACGCTTTTCCAATCCCCAAAGCAATGTGGATAAGTCCTTTCGGTATTGCTTTAATCTACATTGAATATTGGCAGGAATGAAGTCTTTATCCCCTCACCGTGGCAAATCCACGTCTTTTCATATGCTCCTTCAGTTTTGGGAACAGGAAAAAGTCGCAGGAGACCAAATTCGGTGAATACAGTGGGTGACGCATGATTGTGCTTAGCCTTAGCTCTTCACTCCTAAGCCTTTCCTTGATGGTGTGTTATCCCATATCTCGGGTCTTATTAATAACGAGGCCACAGCCTCTCTTGTCAATCCGTCCGTTACTTCATTCCTATGTAGTTGTACGCCTGTATCCTGGAACCTAAATTAGTATTAGTCGAATTCGATTCTGCGTTCTTAATAGATTCAGTTTCTCGATACAGTCAAGAAACAGTGGAGACTTATCTATTGAAAATGGCAAAACTTATCGATCTGTTCAATTTGAAGTTTTCAAATTATCAAAATATTCCTTTCATAAAACCGTTTTGATAGGGATTTTTGTCAGCAAATGGAAGTCATTGCCGGGATGTATGGGACTCGTACCTTTGGTACCTTTGGGGGAGTGCGTTGTTACCCGTTCAAAACCTTTTCAACATCAGCTGCTCGCGGTAATGTGGAAGCTGACGAAATTAAGTGGGTTCACCTCAGCATTACTTCTATGATAACATTGAAAAAGCTTACGGAATATGATAGGGTTTCGGAGAATATTTCATTCACCAGCGAGCCCGAAGCCGAAGAAAATTTGGAAATCTCACAGAGGATGCTCTCGGCTATATCATCCGAAAGCTCAAATTTAGCGAATATGTGTCCAAAGAGCCTACGTTTCAATGTGTCGACATGGTTCCAAGGGCGCATTGGCTAATCCAAGCCCTAATTCTTTAAGAAAAATTAAGCTTTTGGAAGCAGCGTTGCAGGCTAAAACACAATGTGAATAGGTACGGCACCTGTCCGGCATTGGACAACAGAGTAGACATGGACTCCGATTCAATGAACCTCGCCATGCCCCTTGACTCCATGCCATCAAGAGTCGTACTTCAATAGAGATACGGTGTGTGAGCTCGGCAAATACTGCTTTCGCATGATTCCGGTTCTGGTGTCTACGTGGAATCCAGTGGGACCAAACAACTTTTCGCTCTTGAAAAGTACGCATCTGTGTTTCAAGCGGAGGTGTATGATGTTCAAAAAGCAATGAACTTTGTTGTAAAAAACAAGTGAAGAGGTAGGCAACTACATCAAAGCTGCGCTCATGGCCTTAGGCAGCCCAACAATCACTTCAAAGGTAGTTGAGTACTGTAAATCCAGGCTGAACTATGTCGGTAGACATAATAGCCTAATGCTAACATGGATCTAGGGGCACGTGGGAATCGCTAGAATGGATCTTTAGCTCGGATGGGCCCTGAGGCCAACTTCATTGGTCCGGAGCCACTCCCTGCTGCAAAGGTACGGTTAGCAAAAGGGTTACTTCAATCCGCAAGCGAGCTCATCAGGCTGAGAGAGGCTGCAGAGTGACAAAACTGATGTTACCTGTCATGCCCGACCGACTGTCGCAGATCCTCCTGTCATTAAGTAGAAGGAACTGTAGGCAGCTGGTTGCACTGATGACTGCCACTTTCTATGGGTGAAGCACATGGAAAAGGTAAGCATCTTAGACAGTGCACTCTGCCCAGCATGTGGAGAGGAGGATGAGACGGCGAGTCACTTTCTGTGCATCTGCCCGGCCTTCGCTCGGATCAAATTTGAGGTCTTTGGCCCTAATGTGCTCTTTGGCCCCTCAAGATCTACTCAGAGGAGGTCGGGTAGATTAAAGAAAATTGAAAAAGGAGCCCGAGTGCTGTACAATGGACTTATTGTTGTCTGAGTGCTGTACTTGCTACAAAACAATGCCATCAAGAGCCTATTTTCCTGAATTTCTCTTCATTCAAGTAAAATTGCACCAAATGAGTGAGTTTTATTACACATACAAACCAAGCGAAAACAACAGATTAAAAGTCGTATTCTCTTTCTGCAAATACGTTATGGCTCATTAACTAAATTTACGCAATGAGAAATCACAAATTTCGTAGCAATCGCCACAAAAGCAGCCACAACAAGAACCGAGTATTTTTTTTATTATGTAGTTATTGTTGTATTAGTTATTGTTGTATTCGTTATAATAATTTACGCAATGCCACTAATTCTTATCAACTGTTCAGCTGTTGTGGCCTTTATTATTATTTTCTGTTTATCATTACCCAGTACATTTTTTAATCAAGGTATTACGAAACACCGATCGCTGAGCTCTTCTGCTGACTCATCCAACATACGAGTGAAAAATGTTTAGTTTACCTTGACTAGCATCCATCATACAACAACTACGAAATAGTAGAGCAAATAATGAAATAATGGATAGGATATCTGTGTGCCTATTTTTGGTCACAAATATAATATTTTGATTATGACTAAAACAGTAAATGGGCTCGCTGCTTTTCACCGATGAGGTGATAAAAAACAAACACAAAAAAGTTAAATGACGTCTGACGCTAAGCCAATTGAAACCTAAGGGCCTATACAGGTAGTTTGTATGTGTACTTTTACTTCTTTGGTTGGAGATAACATTTTTCTACTTTCAGGAAAGGTAACCTTGAAAATGTATATTCGTACAAACTATTTCAGTTATGCGTAAGACTCGCGAGATTAGTGATCTGCCACTTTGAAGCTAAGTTTATTACCACAAACAATAAGAAAATGTTTTTTAATTAATTTAATAAATTTTATTAACATATACATCATAATCAATCACAAGGCTTGTAAAATACTTCACTATTCATTATCGCCAAGTGTATTTGAAATCTTTCTTATCTGCAGAATTGTTTACATATTTAGCACCGGTTAAAACGATTCAACAAATTCGTATACTCGTACCCACTTGTTCACTAGCGTATTAACAAAAGTTTTCAGCAACTTAATTGAACTGAACCAGCGCCCACCATTCACACTATCCTCTCTGTAGGAGGACCTCGGCCAAACTTCCTGTATTAAATAGCCCGCACATCCCATTATACATACCACCTTGACCTAAAAGTTCCAGTAACAACCGCCAGGTGATGATTTGAGGTCAACTGATTTGAGTTCTATTTTTTTTTTTTTTTTGTATCAGATTGCCACATCTGTGATAAACATTCCTACCACAATTTTATCGCCATTGCTTGAGATTTGTAAAAGTTATGTCGTCTTGAGTAAATCTACCTCTGCACGTGTTTTCGATCTTTTTAAAATTGATTTGAATTTCCAACAACGAGTTTTTATTAAATTTTGCGCTAAAAATGGACTAAATGGTGTGAAAGCCTTAGAAATGTTCGGAAAACTGTTTCGGTAGTGATACTCTAAAGAAAACAGCTGCTTATCCATCGAAGATGACGAACGTAGTGGCTGGCCGTCGACATCGAAAACCGATGAGTGCATCAATAACATGAAAAAGTTGATCAATAACCGCAAATTAACCATGAAAGAACTGACAAAGACTGACTTGCTTATGGATCCGTTCAGAAGATTGAATTTAATGATTTCGGTTTGCGCCGTGTTGCTGCAAAGTTGGTTTCTATGACCTGAATTTCATGCAAAATGGGACTGTGTTCGCCAAATACATGATTTTCAAGACTGAATTTGATCCAATACTCAACAAACGCATCATTACTAGAGACGAGACTTGGATTTATGAGTAACGTACGCAATCCAGATATCAGGTGAGTGAGTGGAGAGCTCCGTATGGACCAAGACCAAGAAAAATCACGGCGACAACAAGGACTATTATTTGGACGATATGAGATGTTTGTGGGAAAACAACTGGTGGATTTTGCACTATGATATCGCATCATTACACTGAGAATCCATCATTATCCGTGAATTTTTGACGAGAGAACCAAACGAATACTATCCAACAACTATCGAGTTAGCCTTATATGGCACCCTGAGATTCTTTGCTGTTTAATCGAGTCAATCGAAGACGGCTCTGATTGCTGAATCTGGCATAAGCGCGTGGCGGGTGATGGGGTGTACTTTAAAGGCGAGATAATATCACTTTTGAGGAATAAACTTGTATTTTGGTTTTTCTGAATATATTCCGGGAACTTTTTGATCAAGATGGTATGCATATATAGAAATGATGATTTCATATGCATAAATATGATTATTTAAAAATGTAGGAAATCGAGCGTAACACAACCCAGCGGTAACGGCCCTCTAGAGCATGCTAATGAAATGGAAGAGCCACTTCTCAAAACTACAAGGTGGCGCAAAAGTAACCTTGCGATGTTTTTTGGCTGTAATTTAAAAAAAAATGAAAAACTTTGATTCTTCTTGTGGATTATTTTTATTTGGTCTTTTGATTTTTTTTACATCAAGTCGAGAATATGATGTCATGTAAATGGCCGCTGTCGCATACACGACAGATACTTAATCCTGCTACTCCTAGTTTCCTCAAGTGATAACGAGGACTACAATGCCCCGTGTAATATCTAGATAGTTTTTATAAATCCGTTTTAGCCAAATTTAAAAGCTTACTTGAGTCTCTTTTAGAAGTAAGTTTAAATTATTTTGCTTGTCTCTGTATTGGACTCTCCCTCCAGTGCCGTATGAATTGCGAGTCTTAGTCTTTGATAGCTTCCTTTATGTGGGCTTTAGTAAGCCTTCAAAAGAGTTCTGGTTCACAAACTCTTGATGTATCCCCTAATTTCGTGAGGCAATCCACGTGTTTGTTGCCATCACAAGCTGCATCTCCTGATACCCAGCCCAGCAAGACGATGAATTTTGCTCCCAAGGTGTGGAGGATAGTGAAGCATTATTCACCGAGCTTAGATGTGAGATTGAAGTCCATATAGGGCTGACAGGCTGTCTGACCAAATCCTAAGTTTAACGGTCGTAGGTATCGTTGAAAATTCTTTGTGTAACCCCCACCACGCTTTGGAAAGCCGCTACTGCTACATTAACACTGTTAGGTTAGGTAAGGTCAACAATAACAATGTAAAAAATAATAATCTAAAATAAAAATAAAAATACACACCTTCTTCAATACTATTATAACCAAACTTAATAGGGTTAGCAGAAAGCCAAAAAAGAAAAGGTATGAATTACGGACTCAATAGAGTATTGAAAGCAATAACAAAGCGGTGGCTTTACCGATTCTATTCTGGTAATACGTACGTGGAGGATGAGGCACACTCTGGCACGTAAATCGTCGCAAATAACGATAAAAATATGGAAATCGTCAAGTCGAATGGGTACGTAAGCACGTTTTCCATTGTGCGAGAACTGAAGATTTGCCAGAAGAAAACTGTATCTGAAACAAATAATCGAAACTAAATTGATTTCATTATCGAAATAAAGCGAAAAACTACTCAATAAGTTCGAGTGTTCTTAGTAAAAAAAACCCTTTATATAGCAATGAATTTAAAAGCAAAAATATACGCCGGCTGTATAAAGTTCGCTTACACTCAAACTTAGGCACTTTTTTACTCGTTTACTTTTTATTTGTTGGCATTGACTTTTTACTGTACAGTCATTCTTCAACTTATTTTGCAGTATAAAAACGCTGACTACTTTCATTTTCGAGAACTATGAGCCCCATATCTATAGTGGCTTGTAAACATTTTTTATTGCTCATTCGTAAGGTAGTCATTTTTGAGATAGGGACCGTCGTTTGTTAGTGCTGCATTTGATAGTAGAATATTTGTGTCAGCATCCGTGACATACTTTCGTGAACATAAAAGTTTTGATTTACAACAGTACAAAAACAAAAGCACACAACCACTTAGAATCACCTGGCTATGGTAGAATAACTAATTTTGTTTTTAAAATCATGTTTGCCCTAAATGTATACTCTGCTATGAAGTACGACGAGCAAATGAGAAATCAGGAGATATAATTTTAAGGTGACGCAATTTAAAAGTTATGCAGAAGATTCTGATAAATCACACTAGCGAAATTTCTCCATTTTTACAATGTTTTATTTTATGGAATTTGGTTATCAATTTCTTGTAGCAACCGCCTAAGCTATTCTCGCTGAGTTCAAATCTCAATCTATTAAGCGACAATGCATTTATTCGAATTTATATAGAGAAATCTAGGCTAACTTTTGGTTGCTTTTTGGACGGTACATTTTTTACATTTTATTTTTTTTTAGAAGGGCAAATCTAATGAGGATTTGTGATTTTTGCCCTTAAAAATAACCAAACGCTAATTTATTTATTTATTATAATTTTCTTAAATCTTGGTGGGGGTGGTGTATTTGTTCATGACGACCAAACGATGACTGAGTTACAGTGGTGTTAGCCGCTTCGTACTGCTTACGAAGTGCATCAGGTCTCTAATATCCAAGCAAAGTGATGAGGGCCAAGATACCACCTCATCCTCCATACAACTGACGCAAAGGGGACGCGAAGTAATGCCGAGTACCACAGCATGCATCCATCGCAGATAGTGTCCTGTAAGGGTATTCATGAAATTGGAGAGTTGAGATTTGGTTAATCTCGACCTCTTAACGATATTATAGAGCCAAAGTACCTCTTTAGACGAGTGGCCCGATCTTTTACCAATAGCGCACCCATTCAAAGGCGAATATTGCCTTTCTTATGATCTCCTCAACTTTGGGCTTCTGTAATGATTCGTTAGCTTCCTGTAATGATTAGATCTAAATATTTCACCCTGTCTGAAAGCACCAACGGAGCACCCCCTATTGAGCTGAGAAAAGCTCTGTGGGTATTTTATATTTCCTCGTAAAGAAGACGATTTCCGTCTTAAAAGGACTTACCGATGGGCAACAGTTCGCCGGCCAATTAACAACTTTGTTAAGATATCCAAATCGTGCACCAAATCGTACAGAGCAACAAGAAACTTCCCTCTAAATATTAGTGTTAGTCACTTCATCCGCATGAGTTATCACTTTGTAGCCCCTTCTCACCAGCTCCCCCAGCAAGTCATTGACATAGACGACCCAGAAAATTGGTGAGAGAACACCGCCTTGCGGAGTGCTCCTCCCACCAGCCGGCGTAGAGAGACGCCACCCCACACTGCCACGACCATTCTGTCGCATTCAGTAGATAGGAACTGAAAATATCTGACCATAACATCCGCCGCATACTGAAAAATTATCTAAAAGTCAAGCCTTACAAGATCCAAACGGCGCATGATCTCACACCAAAGCAGCAACAAGTCAGACTTGAGAGAGCGAAGAAGTTGCTTTGCTTGGCCGAAAGCGGACAATTTCCGAACATTGTGTTTTCTGACGAGAAAATTTTTCAAATTGAGCAATTCGTAAACTCCCAAAACGACAAGGGTTATTTGATCGACCGTTCATACGAGAATTCAAGTCATTGATTGGCCACCAGGTAGTGGTTTGGGCCGCTGTAACCGCATATGGGCGCTCTGCAATCGTTTTCATCGAGGCTGGCGTCAGGGCAAGTGCGAAATATTATCGGTAAAGTATTATGCAGGTTGCTTCAACGCCGTGGATAGACAAACATTTCGGTGGCAGACCATGGACGTTTCAACAAGTCTGGACAACCAAGTGAACCAAGAATAGCTAAAGAACAACGTTCCGAAATTTATAACGTCCGCATACCGGCTCCCAAATTCAACAGACGCGAATCTCTTTGGGCCATTTTGGAGAGCAAGTTCCGAATTAAAAGAATCTCCAGGCTCGAGGCGCTGAAAAAAGCCATTGTGCGCGAGTGGGCCGAAATACCAGCAAGTCACATTAGGGCAGCTTGCGATTCGATTCAGGACCGTCTCAAGGCCATAGTCAAGGCAAAAGGTGGACATTCGAGCAAAAGTAAATTCATTCCTAATTTTCTATTATTTTCACACATATTTTGAATTGAATAAAAGTAATTTTCCAAACTATTTATGGCCTTTTTAATTGGTTACACTTCGAGTGGCGGATCAATTTGTTTTGGTTTGCCTCTTTGCACCATCAAACTCACTTAATTTCTAAACTCATTGGATTGGTTTTCCAGCATATACAAGGTGGCGCAAATTAATCATCCCATTTTGTTTTTGAATAACTTTTTTACTAAAAACTTATTTTGAGTAATGGAAACCTTTACTTTGACCTTTTCACGTCCCTGTTCTTGCATGTTTGTGCACCTCAGCTTGCACCTTGTACCTACATATTATTTTTTCTTGTTGATTTCTTACTAGCTTCAGTCTCAAATTTGACCTTGAATTGTGATATCAGATAACCAGTGAAACGAGAACTTTCATTTTTGGTACCAAAAGTAAACTAAGTAACATCTGGCTTTGGAAAAAGTAGCCAACTGAAAGGGAATGCTGTAGTAAATATCACAAAAAATAAATAAGAATTGCGCTCATACTTAAATTAAATTTTCCCAATTTTGAAATATATGAAAAATTAAAAATTCCGTGGGACCCTCAAAAATTATTTGAGCTATGAGTAAAAGACGGCTATGGCAGCAGCTTCAAATTGACCCAGACCTTCAGAAAAGCTTTCTTTCATGAAGTGGCCAGAAAATGAACGAAAATTATCTACAGTGGTTTATAACTGACATATAAAGACGTTGATAGAAATAATGAAGACATCATCACTTTGTCTCCCACATCCTAGTACAAAGACCTAAAGTGGCTCTTTTAAGGTATAAGGTAGGCATACCGGACCTTCTTTCAGTTATTAAACGACACAAAAAAAAACAATTTTTGCAAGATACAATCATCACCGATGGCGACAATTTATTATACAACTTTGCAATCATTTTCTACTTGATTAGAGTTAAAATAAAACATAAAGAGATAATTTTTTAGAAATTTTTTTTGCAGATACTTTTTTAAAAAGATATTTTAGCAAAAAGGCAAAACTTGTAGGGTATCTTCACATGTAAAAAAATTAATTGAGACTGTATGACAATGCAAAATAATGTACATATTTTAGCTCGAAGTCAAATTTTGATTAAGTAATATAGATCATATCATATCGGCCACTTCAGAGTCCATTTGTGCACGAACTGAGGTGGTGAGTTGGTGCATGACTACCATTAGAAATTGCACAGGTTTGAAACCCTGCACACGAAATGCCAATTGATAGAAATCGTATTTTTTTTTTTGTAATAATCATCGCCTCTCGGTAGGCAATGGCAAACCTCCGATTGTATTTCAGGCATGAAAAAGTTCCTCTTAAAAAAGTCAGCCGTTCGGGATCGGCTCAAAACTATAGGTCCCTCCATTTGTGAAACAACATCAAGACGCACACCACATACAGGAGGAAGAGCTCGGCCGAGCAGTCAAAAAGGGTGTAACTGCCAATTATATATTTGGTATATATTTGGTCAGCGTCAAAAGGAAGTGTACACCATATATTGAGAAGTTTTGACTCTTTATTTTTTAGTTTTCTAATTTCAATTATTATTTTATAAAATATAGTTTATACGTCAACAAAAACCATATAACGCAAAATTTCCAATTTAGTAAAAAATTTATAAAAAATCGTTGCATTTTCATCAAAATTTCGATCCTTTTAATCAGAATTTCTGGACAAATTTCCAGCAAGCACTTTTGTAGTCCATTGAGTGCAAGTTTCAAGTGGGTGAAAAATTAGGTTATTTTTGACAATTTTTTCTCCATATAACGAATGCTTCATTTTTGATTTTTTTTGTATTGTATATATGGTATACAAGTTGCTTTTCTTTTGCACACGACTGCATATGTTTATGTGAATTTAATGTTGAAATTTAAAACGCTAAGTAACAAAAATTATCGCTGCTATTATGATTAGTTAGCACTTCAGCATTAAACGTTAGTGCTAATACCCGTATTTCGTCATACATACATATCTGCATTCACTCACACATACTAACATGCAAGTATATGCCTTTTTGTGTGCGTACAAGTAGCTTTGCAGGCAGGTGCAGCGTGAAGCCGACCCGGTACTCGTATTATATTACGAACCGTATTAAAATGTGTTTGCGCTAGCCAAAGCAAATAAAATTCTTGCTTCACGCAACAACAAAGAATATATTTTCGTATTAAATTTAACTTGAATACGATAAAAATTAGAACCCTTTTATTGGATTATAGCGGCACTCAGCGCCGCATTTACTCTTAAGTGAATTCCCTCAAAAAGAAAGACTAAATTCATATCAGTACATTTTCACCGCAAAACCGCGTTGTTTTTCGAAGTCATTACTAATTTTACTCTAAATCTTGCACAGCTACTGATACATACACACATTTATAGTTTATTCCATGAATTTCAGTAGTAGTGGGCGATTTATTTTTGGACATTACTGACTTTTATATGAATTTATGCGAACTGCACAAAATTGCGTCAGCCGTCAAAAAAGATTGAAAGATTTATAG